>NC_133771.1:2628891-2732729 GCF_003597395.2 Chelonoidis abingdonii | reverse complement strand
CCCCCGCGCCCCCCTGCTACTGTGAGTGAAATTAACAAGGATGCCACAAACCACTCCTAACCCCCAGAGCTGAACTACTCAGGGAACAGCTGAGTTTAAATTATTCTTATGCAGGGGGCAAGCTTCTCCCTTCCTCAGCCAGTGTCCTTTTCTTACCGGCCCACACCAGCTTACGTTCACCTCTTGCTCAGGCCCACAAGGGGGGACACCACAGCTTTCACCGTGTCAGGACTCCATCGTGCCCAGGTCGGGCCTCCTGGTGCCCTGCGCGCTAGGGTCTCCCTGCACGGACTCGCACCGAGAACACGTGAGGGAAATTCCCTCACAGCCACCACCACAGACCTGCCTCCAACCCCACAGCAACAACCCTGAACGACAAGCGTGAGAAGACGCCAGCTCCAGCTTACAGACGGAGAAAAGCCCGTTAGAGGGGACCGCGAGGAGACGCGCTCGCTGATTGGCTGCGGAAGCACGAGGGCCGGCAATACAACGGCGAGGCGCGGGCGCGAGCCGTACAGAGTCGGTTGCCGATTGGCTGAAGGGCTCGCTCCTCCTAGGAAACCCCCCCCAGCTTCCGCTAGTTGGCTTGAGACGGAGGGGAGGGGCCAGCGGAGTTGACCGCGGGTTGGCTCGAGCGATCAGAGCGCCAGGGGGCAGACCGAGGCGCTGTCGGTTTGGTTTGAGTGAACGCGCACGCGCGCGCCCCTGTGGCGGCCTCCTCGGATTGGTCGGAGTTGGCCCTAGCGAGGCCGCCGGGGAGGGTCCGCTGGAGCAGAGACGCTGAGGCGTTCGGGGACCGGCGGGTTTGCGGAGTAGGTAGCGGAGCCGGAGTCAGGTGGCTTCCGGAGGCCTGGCCGCCGCCTTCTCCTTCCAGGATAGCGGCCCTGGGGGCCTTCCGGTCACAGCCACCTGGAAAAGTGAGTGCGCTGGGGACGGCACCAGGCGCTGCCGGGGCGGGTGGAGCTGCGGCCGAGGGGAGCCGGGGCGGCTGCTGGGGGAGGCGGACGGAACCGTGGGCTGGTTGGGCCCGTCGCCCCGTCTGAGGTATCACGTAGCGTCGAGGCACCGGTCGGGGAGAACTAGCAAGGCTTTGCCGGCCCGCGGGAGATGCCTAGAGTGGCTGGGGCGAGGAGTTGCCGCCTACGCGCCAGCTCCCCGCCGTACTCGGGTGCCTGCAGGGGCCGATGCTGCTCATCGATCTCCGCCCAAGCAGCGGTCGCTGCCAGACCCCTGTGTCTGCCCCGCCGCTCTTCCGGCTAGAGGGAAAGCTCCGGCACGGAGCGCTCCGACCCTGTGCTCCAGGGTGGTGCCTTGCGTGGGTACCTGCGTTTTTGGGGGGCAATAAGGGTTAATGTGGACCGGGGCCCTGATGCCTTGTTGCGAGGACCATCTCTCCTAATGTTGCGCATCGGCCTGGAGACAGCAAGGGGGGGGATGTTTCGCTCATGCTCTCGAGATTGCCCCCCCCCCCCATGCGTTAGAGGGAGAGACTGCCATTGCATAGATCTGTGTGCACCGTGCACTTCTCTTTCACGATCCCCATTGATTTTCTAGGAGGGAGCGTATTTGGCTCCTCTCTGGAACTGTCCTGGCTCACTAGAGGTCTCTGCTGTTTCTCTTCCACTCTGAACTGAACGCTATTGGCCATAAGGTAGTGAAATTGCTGCAGACTTCAGTTCCTGGCTGGAAAGCTTCTCTTTCTCACCTACAGAAGTTGGTCCAATAAAATATATTACTTCACGGTCTTGTTTCCCTGGCTGTGTCAGATATGTTCAGGGCAGAAATATTTATATTCTTAGTGATAGGCGAAGGGGGAAAAGTGCTTTTTTTGTTTTTGTTTTTCCTATAAGAGAAACAAGTCTTTTCTTACATGTTTGTCCCAGTGTAAGTAGGTTGCTAGTGGGATTGACATTGGATTGTGAGGGGAAGTGACTGTTATGAAGACTGCTTTTAAATTGTGTATGAAGATCCCACCCCTTCTGTTAAAGATGAGGAGAGCTCATAGTCCATCTCAGAGATCTCCACATCCTCAAGTGAAAACTAGGTTTGACATTTCCTGAGACTCTTAAGGTGAGAAGCAAATAGGAAAAAAATTCAGGCCATATTTATGCAGCATAAACAAACAAAGGGCAAACTTTTTTTTCTTTTTTAGGTAGCCTTTAAAGATTCAAAAAGGAATTAAGGTTAGAAAAGTGAAAGTTGCCTCTAGAGAGTTTTTGTGTAACCCAGGTAATCTTGATTGTTCTAAATATCGTGTGGTATTGAACACAGGATTTATGTGCATGAACAGAGATATATAGATATATGAAACTATTTAATCATCTTCTTGTAATTTACATTTCATCTGTTCTTCATGACAAATGTACAATACAAAATGCATTTAAGTAAGAGATCAACTCATGTGAAATACACTCTGTAGGCTGCAATTCTGTGTAAAAGTACAAATATGCGTGAGGTCATGTCACCAAATTTAAGCCTGATGAATATTTATAGGGAGACCTCCAAGGAAAATTTTGATGGTATGGAAAGTGTTATTGATTCAGTTGGTGGCACTCTTTCTCTAGGACCCTCCTGACTGAGTATTAGGTTGGGTGACATTATATTGCTGGAATTTCTGTTTTTATGATGTGTGAAACTGAAGCCATTGCTGACTCTGGTGTACTGTTACCTTTGCCGACCAGCCACTAGAGGAGGATCCTTAATACGGTGAAACAATGGGTTATATAAGCATGAATAGCCCCATTTTATAGACAGCATAGATGAGAACTTAGATTTAACAGATTTTTTTCTGAGGGATAGTATGGTTCAGTAATTAAGACTAGCATCTGTTACAGTAAAAATCTGGATGCTGTTTCCGGCTTGTGTAATCTCTTGGTAGAGAAGGTTTATAAGGTTCTTTACTCAATAATAAAGGTTGTGAAGGATACAAAATTATTAACTTCTTAAAGTAAAAGAAGTGAGTCCAGAACTATCGCTCCCCTGATTGCCATCCTACTATACTTTTCTCTAGGCCAAATGGTACTTTGATGAAGGAAAAGCAGCTGCTGCTGCTACATTGTATTAGTTCTGTGTGGCATGCTGAAGTGATTTGCTGGGTTGGTGCATGCACAGTGCTAATTTGGCATTTCTGGCAGCAAGCCAGGAACAAACTAATGAGCAAAATACCACCAGGAAGTGGCAATTTTGACAGATCATAACCTGCCCAAAATAAACAGATTTTCAAGAAGCTAGTACTAGCTGCCTCCCTGACCCCAGGCATGGTCTAAAATTTCAAGTTACTGCTGAAAACCATAACAGCACTAGAGCTCTTCAAAAAACAAACAAACAAAACAACCTTTTCTAAACATTTTTTTAATGGCAGAAAGTTTTTAAATATGAGTCATTACCCCCTCCCTGAAACATGTTGCCAAACAAAATATTTGTTTAAAAGAGTTAAGGTTGAAACTGTTCCTACTGAGTTCAGCACCAACTTCAAAACATTCAAACATTAGTCTGAAAATGCGCACCCAAGGGATCTATCTAGTTCTGCTACCATGAAATCTTTCATTGGTCAGTATTGCGCCACCAGACTTAAAGCAGCCATCCTTACTATGTTCCCAAACACTTCAAAAATGCATGTAAAGCTTAAAATAGTAAATAATAGATCCATTTTGTATTAAGAGGTTACCAACACAAGTTTCTTGTCTTTTAAAAAGGGAACAAAGAGGACCCTAGGAATTACAGACCAGTCAACTTCACTTCAGTTCCTGGAAAGATACTGGACCACATTATTAAAAAACAGTTACGTTATAAGCAACCAGAGGGTAGTACTGTTAAGTAATAGCCCACATGTATTTGTCAAGAACAAATCATGACAACCTAACCTAATTTTCTTCCTTCACAGGGTTACTGGCCTAATGGATAGAGGGAAGCAGTAATATATCTTGATTGTATCTCTTATTTATATCTTGTAATAGATCTTGATTTTAGTAAGTCTTTTGACACACTCCCATGTGATATTCTCCTAAGCAAACTAGGAAAATGTGATCTGGATGACATTACTATAAGGTGAGTGCACAACTGGTTGAAAGACCATGCTTAAGGAATAGTTATTAATAATTCTGTGTCAAACTTGGAGGATATGTCTGGTGGGATCCCCCAGGGATCAGTCCTGGATCCAGTACTATTCAGTGGTTTTGTTAACAGCTTGGATAATGGAATAGAGAGTGTGCTTATAAAATTTGTGGATGACACCAAACTAATAGGGGTTGCTAGCATTTTGGAGGATAGGATTAGAATTCAAAATGACCTTGATAAATTGGACAGTTGGTCTGAAATCAACAAGATAAAATTCAATAAAGACAAGTGCAAAGTACTACAGTTAGGAAGGCAAAATCAGATGCACAACTATAAAATCAGAAATAACATGCTAGATGGTGGTAGTGCTGAAAAGGCTCTAGGGGTTACAGTGGATCACCAACTGAATGAATCTACAATGTGATGTAGGTGTGGAAAAGATTAATATAATTTTGGAGTGTATTAACAGCAGCATTGTATGCAAGACACTGAAGTTAATTATCCTGCTCTATTCAGCACTAGTTGTGCCTCAGCTGGAGTACAGTGTCCAGTTCTAGGTGTCACATCTTAGAAAAGATGTGGATAAATTGGAGACAGTTCAAAAGAGGAGAACAAAAACAGTAAAAGGCTTAGAACATGATCCATGAAAAAAGATTAAACAGGTTGGGCATGTTCAATCTTGGGAAAAGAAGACTGAGGGGATACCTACCAATAGTCTTCAAATATGTTGAGGGCTGTTGCAAAGAGCATGATGATCAATTGTTTTCCCTATCCAGTTAAAGTAGGACAAGAAGTAATGGCCTTAATCTGCAGCAGGGGAAGTTTAGATTAATACTAGGCAAAACTTTCTGTCTGTAAGAATGGTTAAGTACTGGAATACGTTACCAAAGGATGTTGTGGAATCCCCATCATTTGAGGTTTTTAAGACCAGGTTAGACAAATGCTAATCAGTACTGGTCTAGGTATACTTGTTCTTGCCTCAGTATGGGGAAATGGACTAGATGACCTCTTGAAGTCCCTTCCAACCTTACATTTCTATGATATAACATCATTTTACGAATTTCTGACAATATTGGTCACCACAAAAAACTGACTGTTAATTGTTACGCAGTCTAACTAAAATGCAAAGATTGCATGTTTGCATAAGTCTGCAACACCTTATAATCAACTCATTTCATAACTCCAAATAGATGTAATTTCAATTCTATTAATAAAACTATTCTAATATTCAGAACATCATTTTGAGAATTTGTAGAAGTTTGATATAATTTAATCTGTGCTAGTACTCTTTTGAAATCTTTACTCATTTATATATTGCTTACATAAAACAAGTATAAACCCAGAAGCATATTTTCATTAGTGAATAAAACAAGGGGCAAGATGTTATGAAAACATGGCTTGGTTTTAGCGTCAGTAATATAACATACAGTCTTTCCCGTTTATGTAGGAGGATAGACAGCAAATTATAGATTTGAAGTTGTAGGTGTACTGTGATATATACGTATTTAAAAAATTACTTGCTCTGGAGTCCTCCAGTAGAGAAGAGCAAATTATACCTGAAATGTGTTTTGGGTATGGAGAAGGCCATGTAATTCAGGTGTGCCCAACATACAATTCTGTTGTCTCCATTGTGTCTCTCTGTGTCTCTCTAATGTGCCCTATAGCAAATCAGGCCTTGACTATAACTGTCAGTCAGAGTTCATCCCTCCCTCCTTCCCATCAGTATAAAAAAGCAGTGTAGTATTCTTTGTACTTATTGATTTTGATTTGATTTGATTTTACATTGACACCAAATTTTAACCTTTCATTATACAACAGATTTTTGTGTTGACTGCACCAGAGAAGATATTTTTGTTGTGGGTGAGGGGCAGAAATTGATGGTTCTTTGAGCGGCCTCTGCATTTTCCCACTGCATATAACTTTTCTGGAATGAAGAGCAATCTGATGAGGCAGGAATACTTTCAAAGCCCATCTCCAACACAAAATAGTTCAGGTGGTAATAGACAATACCACTACAAAATTTTACTAAAACAAGCAAGGGAAGTACATGTTTTTCTCAACTATGGAAGGGCAATGGTGTTGCAGGAATGGTGCATCCTTCACAAGAGATGCCTATTAACAATACACTTGGATGGGAAGAACAACAGTCTGGTAGAAACAACTAAGCAGAACTCCAGTGGACCAACCATGAGAAGTCACCGAAGACATTAATGATATATTAAAGGTTCACATGCTGGATTCAACTACAAATATTTAATATTAGTGTACACATACAAATCATGCAATATCTTCTACTCTTCAATTTGTTGTTCAAAAAACTTACGGGCACACAGTTTGAGCTATTAGGAAGACTGTTCCCCTTATTACTTATTTAGCAAAACAACCTTTTTTGTGCCAATTGCTTCAAACAGACAAAACATTGAGCTGCACCTGCAAGGTAACTAACTTGTTTCATACGAGTAAGATGGTCCTATGTTTTCATCCTAAATTTCTGTCTAATGTGGTGTTTAATTTCCATCTGAACTAACCTCTAAACTTGACTATTTCCCCAAAGTGACAAAGTCTCGTCTCATCAAAGAATTTAAAGCATACTAGTGTCCATAGTTGCTGAGGGAAATGACCTGGGAATCAGAATGGTTGAAGATGAAAGGGATAAAGAGAAGCCGGTAAGAAATGGGGAGAGTAAGGGAATATAGTGTTAGTTTGTGGGGTGGAGATAGTGAATGAGATATTCATAGACTTCAAGGTCAGAAGGGATCATCATGATCATCTAGTCTCACCTGCACATTGCAGGCCACAGAACTTTACCCACACGCTTCTGTAATAGACCCCTAACCTCTGGCTGAACTTTTGAAGTCCTCAAATCATGGTTGAAAGACTTCAAGTTACAGAGAATCCATCTTTTACACTAGTTTAAACCTGATATTGAGGGAGATAAGGAAAGGAAGGGGGAGAAAAGAGAAGTGAGTGAATCTTTTTGTGGATCTTGTTCAATTTCTCATTGTAGGTGAGTAGATTAGGCAGAATTTGAAGGGTGACAAACATCTATGATTGCATATATGGGATTTTAATAAGGAAGATATATTTAATTTATGAAAAAAAATAGTAATTGAGTCAGTGTTGTTCTTGATTTTTCTCCAGGGTGCAGGAGCGGAAGAAAAGTATGAAAGGTGTGACTTATACTTAAATGCTTGAATAGTTTGATACTTACTAGCCGAAGGACTAAGTATGCTCACTGAGGTGAAAAAATAATTGCACCATCATGCTCCCTCCTTGCAATTTGAAGGGGAAAGTACTTAAAACTTAGGCCGTTACCTACAGCTGATGAGCTCCAAGAAGAGCGAAACCTTTTAAAATAGGTCCTGTAGTATTGGCCTGAGGAGGTTGGATGTGAGTTGCTTGCTTTTATTCTTGTGCTTTTATAAAGCCAGGAACCAAAGTAGCACAGAAACAATCTAGAATGAGCAGTGACTGAAATTGAAACCAAGTAGGGGCTTTTCTAACCAGAGAAGTGCAGCTTCGGAAAGTAAGGCACACACAGAGGGGGGTTGGGGACGAGATAAATTAAAAGATAAAGGTAGTGGGAGAGACATGGGGGAAAAAAAGAAATAGAAAACAAGGAGGGAAGGGAGGAAAGGTGGGAGAAGAAAAATAAAAGGATTTTAAGATAAGATTTAAGACCCTTTTAATAGTAAAATGACTATATAAAAGTTATTTCCATATTTCCCTGTATGAAATTCATAAACTGCATTTCCTGAGTCTGGCAAAGTGATAATTCAGAACTCAATCAAGTAGCTTTAATAATCTTTCAGGGTTTTGATGTGGGAATGTGTAGTTATAGATCAGTAAAATATTACTCCTGGGAGAATTCTGTGCCAAAAAATTAAAAATTCTGTGCACAATGTATTAAAATTCTGCATAGTTATAATTATGCCAGTTTAAATTATTTTGGTAATTTATTTCAAAATACCTGTCAGCAAGTATGGCTGTAACAATACAGACAACAGAACAGGTTCAGGAAGTGATTTTTGATAAATAAGATTCCTTACTAGCGATATTACTAAAGAACTTTGAGTAATAATTCCTTTGAACTACAATACAGAAGTGTTTCCTGCACCCCTCAGAAGCAGTGCAAAGGCTTGGGGGAGTCACAGGTAACAGAGGAACTCAGGGACAGGGAAGTTGCTGGGAAGGAGCATGGGAGTGAACCTGAAGGGTTGCTGGTGCGGGTGAGAGGTATGGAACAGATTATTATTATTATTTTTTTTTTGGAGAGGATTGTTAGGGAGCTGGAGAGCCTCTCCCATTCAGACCCTGGCTGATCTCTGTCCTCTGTCATTCAGTCAGGCACATCTGCCCCATCCCCATGTGTCCCTGCACCAAAATTCAGTCACCATCCTCTCCAATAGCCCTTCTGAACTGCAGTCTGTGACCCCTCCAGCACCCCTGTATGCCCTGTTCTGTCCCCCCTGCCCCATCCCAGGCCTCCTCACCTGACCCCATGGGCAGGGCACAATGAGGAAAGCAGCCTCTCCCCCTCCCCTTCCATGGTTGGCTTCTCCAACCCGAAGCTGGCCACCCCATCTTCTGGTGCCACAGCAGCCCTAGTGGGTGAAAGGCGTAACTGTAGCACCT
This sequence comes from Chelonoidis abingdonii, assembly GCF_003597395.2. NCBI lineage: Eukaryota > Metazoa > Chordata > Testudines > Testudinidae > Chelonoidis > Chelonoidis abingdonii. The sequence continues at coordinate 2,724,038 of NC_133771.1, read as the reverse complement.
CCTGAGCAGAAGGTATCTTCTACAGGGGAAAAAAATATCTTCAGGGGACCTGAATTCTGTGCATGTGCAGTGGTGCAGAATTCTCACAGGGGTAAAATATGTAATGCCATTTTTTAAGATTCACTGTACATGTGTTCTTATCATTTTGAAGGGAAAGACTGAAAAATGCTGAATTAAAAAAATGCTTCAGGATTTTGTAATTTGTAAATCCAAATCGTAGGTAAAATTAATAAATACATTTTAGTGCTACAAGTGAGAGGCCAGTCTTCAAAAGACATCTAGGTATGTGGATTTCTTTTCATAGATATGTGCTCTTCCATACAGTGAAGGTGGTACCTCTCCAAACTTTCTAAATCTGTTGGTTTAAACTATAGGCATCTTGAACCAACAACCCTCTTGTTGCATGAAGTCAGAGTTTTTCAGGCTACAACTAGTAATAAACTTCTCTGGGTTGCTGTTAGGGCTGCCTAGTGTCTCAATTGACACCACTTCAACTTTTCTCGTTGTATAGTGTCCTTAGGCTGGAGCTTTCACCCCAGTGAGTTGTTGGTTTGCTGTTGTTCAGCAGTACCAACAACTCCCCGTTTGGATACACAAGGGGCTTCACACCTTGAAGTGTTGTTTGTTCTTGCCTGGAGATTCAGGGCTTTTCTGGTGCTTAGTGAAACTTCTGTTGCCCAATGCATTAGGATTTTGGTTTTCATAGCTCCCATTGCACTGAAACACCTGCGCAATTGACTTCTGTGACTGTTCTATTTTTGTCTTTTCTTTCAGGTACCAAGGTCAGTAGGTGTGAACAAAGAGGGTAGATCAAATGCCTACAGCAGTTTTCATAGTACTCATGGAAAGCATCCATATGAGACAACCTCTGTGGATCTTGAGGTATTAGTAATTTCAACTGATACACAGGTGCCTGCATCACATCTGAGTGATGGGGTGATCTGTGAGCTGAGCTGGACTGGACTGCTGGCAGTCCAGGTACAAACTGGCTTTGGGATGAATGGCATAGACAGCTGCAGCGGCACAGGAGCAAGCAAACAGCTGTAAACAGGGGAGTTTCAGTGGGAGTTCTGTTGGAGGAGGAGGTTTTTGTATTTTGTGTATTGTGTTTTGTAGTTGTATGTGTGGAAGCTGGTAGGGGCAGTGTGCTGGGAGAGAAGCTGAGCCCTGATTACAGGTCAGGGCTTCTCTGCTTAGGAGTCCTATAAAGGTAGCCAGCCAGTCAGGCAGCGGCACAGACAGCTGCAGCGGCACAGGAGCCAGGAAACAGAGCTGTAAACAGGGGAGTTTGCGGGGGAGACTAAGAGAGCTAGGCAGAGGAATAGACAGGCCAGTGAAGGGAGTGGGTGGTGGTCTGCTAGTGTTCTGGTGCCCATTGGTGGTTTGCTTTGCTTTGTGTTTCCTGGACTAATAGGTTTTAGGTGGGAAGGCTGTGACCGATACAGGGGCAGCAGTGGAAGGCACAATGAGGATAATTGTGGAAGCTGTATGTGGAAGCTGCGGCATGTACATGATCCTGGAGGGGGTACCTGAAAAGAGTTTCATCTGCATGAAGTGCTGCCTGATAGAGCTGATAGAAGAAAAGATCCGAGAATTAGAGATGCAGGTGGAAACTCTGGTTGAGTTCAGAAGGGGGTTCGAGCAGATGATAGAACAGAGACATGAGGAGGCTGAAGAGAAAAGCTCAGACTTGCAGATGGAAGCAGGACCAAAGAATTCTGAGGGGAGACTGCTGGGTGAGGAAAGTGGACGGTGTAAGCATGTGACAAAGAGAACCAGGCAGAGGAAAAAGACGGGCCAGTGGAGGAGAAATAGAGCTCGGGAACAGGTTTGCAGAGTTGGAAGATGAGGAAGGGGCACAGCAGGTGGTTGCTGAAGGTGAGAGGGCAAGGAAGAAGAGAAAAGTAACTAGCCCTAAAGGAAGAGGGGAAGAGTCAAAGGAGACAACACCACCAAATATGGGCCCCAGGAGGATAGGGGATGGGTTGCAGAGGACTGCAAGGGACAATAGAAATCAGAGGACTTGCAGCCAGACGGAACGGGATAGACTGGAGAATCGCACCATCACCAGGAAAAGGCAGGTCTACAAGATTGGGGACTCTCTACTGAGAAGAATAGACAGGCCTGTAACTAGAGCTAATCCGGAGAACAGAAGTGTGTGCTGTCTGCCAGGTGCTAAGATACGGGATGTGGACCTGAGGCTGAAAAGGATCCTAATGGGAGTGTGAAAGAATCCGCTGATTGTCCTTCATGTGGCAACAAATGATACGGCTAGATTCTCGCTGGAATGTATCAAGGGAGACTATGCCAGGCTTGGGAAGATGCTTAATGAAATTGAGACTCAGGTGATCTTCAGTGGGATTCTGCCTGTTCCTAGAGAAGGGCAACAAAGGTGCGACAAGATTATGGTAATCAACAGATGGCTTAGACAGTGGTGCTATAAGGAGGGCTTTGGGATGTATGGCCACTGGGAAGCATTCATGGACAGAGGACTGTTCTCTCGGGATGGACTTCACCTGAGTAAGGATGGAAATAGACTTCTAGGATGGAGGCTGTCGCAACTGATTAAGAGAGCTTTAAACTAGGAATTTGGGGGAGATGGTTGGGAGATGTTCAGGTAATCTCCACGCCGGAATTTAACACTGAGAGAGAAAAAAACAAAGTAAGAAAGGATACAGCTGTGGGCAGGAGAATGGACCTAAGGAGGAAGAGTAGTGTAGATACCAGTCTAATAAGTGATACTGGTGGTAGATTGTCTGTGCCTAATCGGGTAGAGAATGACAGTGAAGCCAAACGGCAAAAATTAAGATGTTTGTACACTAATGCAAGGAACCTAGGTAAGAAAATGGAGGAACTAGACCTATTGGTGCAAGAAGTGAAACCAGATGATATAGGGATAACAGAAACATGGTGGAATAGTAGTCATGACTTGAGTACAGGCATTGAAGGGTATGTGGTATTTAGGAAAGACAAAAATAAAGGCAAAGGTGGTGGAGTAGCATTGTATATCAGTGATGAGGTAGACTGTAAAGAAATAAGAAGTGACGGAATGGATAAGACAGAGTCTGTCTGGGCAAAATCACATTGGGAAAGAAAGCTACTAGAGCCTCCCCTGAGATAGTGCTTGGAGTGTGCTACAGACCGCTGGGATCTGATTTGGATATGGATAGAGACCTCTTTAATGTTGTTAATGAAGTGAACTTAACTGGGCTTGTGCTGATTCGCTGATGACTTTAATTCCCAGATATAGATGGAGCGGCAAGTGCTAATAATGCAATGGCTCCATTTTTCTGGATGTGATAGCTGATGGATTACTTTCACCATGGTATGAAAGACCAACAAGAGAAGGGATGCATTTAGATTGTTTGGTGAGTCAAAGTGAGGACACTCATAGGAAAAATGGTCGTAGGATAACCTGGTTCAAAGTGACTGAGCTAGTCAGTTCAAAACTAGCATGGAAGAAAACAAATAGATTGGGACGAGGTTTTTGATTTCAAAGGGGCTAATTTAAAGATAAGAAATTGTACTTAGGGAAGTGATTGAACTGAGAGAAACTTGTGATTCTAAGGTGAGGAGCCTGAATCTTCAAAGTGAAAGCTGCAAAAACAAGATCAGGCCTGCATCCCCGAAGGGGAAAAAATCATAGCAGAATTGGTAGACCAACTGAGAGAGCAGCATCTCAGGACGGTGAATTAGCAGCCAGAAAGCCATAGGAGATTTGGAAGATGGAAGAGATGGCAAGGAAGCTACCTACTGACTCAGAACATGCAGGATGGAGGAGACAGGCCAAAAAAGCCAAATGGTAGATTGGACCTTGCAAAGGGATTAAACCAACAGTACAATGGTTCTATACCAATAAATAGAAGAAACAAAGAAAGAAGAAGGGCCGCTAAACTGAGGATGAAGGAGGGGTTAGGATAACTAGACATGCCTGCATACATCTAATCATGTGCCTCAGTCTTTAATACGGCTAATGAAGGCTTTAGGACCTAAGGAGGATGACAAATGGGAATGAGGATATACGGTAGATATTACCACATCCGAGAGTAGAAAAGCCAACTCGAACAGCTTAATGGGTACAGAAATGGGAACCAGTAATCTTGTCCAGATTTAAGGAACGGCACAATGAAATGCAAGCTCTTAGCAAGAAGTTTTTACCATGCAATCAGAAACTCAGGGGTTTTACGTACGCTGCAAATACTAACATGGTTCCTATTTGTTAGAAAGGGAAAAAAGTGCATCGTAAATAACTAGGCGATAGTTTGTGACATCTGTAGTCATCAAAGTCTTGAAAAAACTTGAAGGAAAAAGTCGTTACGAGACATGGCAAGGTCTAAATTCGGGTCAAATACACATGGGTTTCACAGTAAAGTAGATCTGGCCAAGCCACCCTGATCTCCGGTCTTGAGAAGGTAACAGACTTTTTGAGCAAAGGAACGCGTTGGACCTATTGACCTCGATTTCAGTCAAGCATTTGTACGGTCCACATGGGGAACTTTAAATTGGAAAAGATCGGATCAATATGAAATTGAAAGGTCGGATAAGGAAGCGTGTAAAGGGGAGACTACAAACAATCATACTGAAGGTGAATTACAGTGCTGGAAGGAGCGTTACTTAGTGAGTTCCTCAGGGGATTGGTTTTGGGACCATTCATTTCATCTAATTTTTAGTACTGACCTTGGCACAAAACAGTGGAATGTGCTAATAATATTTGCAGATGAACACAAGCTGGGAGGTATTGGCTAACACAAGAGAGCGACTCGGATTCACCAGGAAGATCTGGATGACCTTGTAACTGGTTCGATAGATAGGATGAAATTTAATAGTAAAAGTCAGGGTCATGTATTAGGGGTTAATACAGATTTGGTTATAAATTGGGGAGCATCAGTTGGAAGAACAGAGGGGACGAGGTACCCCGGGAAAAAAGTTGGTTTTTGGATGACAAAAAGGAAAAATGACGATGAGCTGGCCACTGGATTGGCCGTGTAAATAAAGCTAATGTCGGCTTGGACTGCTGCGGCGAGGTATTTCCAGTTAAAGATAGGAGTGTTAGTATACTTTTATACAGGCACTGGTGAACCTCATCTGAAGAGTGTGTGCAGTTCTGGTCTCCCATGTTTAAGACGGATGAATTCAACTGGACACGGTACAGAAGGGCTACGTGGATGATCCGAGGCAGTAAACCTGTCTTACGAAAGGAGAATCCAAGCGCTGGCTTGTTAGCTAACAAAGAAGGCTGATGGGAGAGGAGATATGATTTCTCTTTACAAATTATAGCGAGGATAATATCATGGAGTGAGAGGAATTTTAAGCTTAGTACCAGTGTTGGACACAAGAACAAATGGATATAAACGGACACATGGAAGTTAGACTTGAAATCTTTAGACGAAGGTTTACCTTTAGGGGATGAGTTCTGAAATCCTTCCAAGGGGATGGGCAAAAGACTATCTGGCTTCAAGACTAAGCTTGATGATTTTATGGAGGGGATGGTATGATGGGATAGCCTAACTTTGGCAATTAATTGATCTTTGATTATTAGTGGGTAAATATGCCCAGTGGTCTGTGATGGGATTTTAGATTGGGTGGGATCTGAGTTACTACAGAGAATTCTTTCCTGGGTGCTGGCTGGTGAGTCTTGCCAACATGCTCAGGGTTTAACATTGCCATATTTGGGGTCAGGAAGGAATTTTCCTTCAGGCCAGATTGGCAGAGGTTTTTCGCCTTCCTCTGCAGCATGGGGCATGGGTCACTTGCTGGAGGATTCTCTGCACCTTGAGGTCTTTAAACCACGATTTGAGGACTTCAGTAGCACAGACATAGGTTAGGAGTTTGTTACAGGAGTGGGTTGATGAGATTCTGTGACCTGCACTGTGCAGGAGGTCAGACTAGATGATCATAATGGTCCCTTCTGACCTTAAAGTCTATGAGTCTTAGTCAAATTCCTCCACTCCAAATTGTAGATTCATGCACCTGAGGATGAAATGTCCATGCAGGGAGGACATAACAGTTTTCACGTACATAAAAGGTTGTTACGAGGAGGAGGAAAATGTGTTCTCGTTAACCTCTGAGCATAGGATGAGACGCGAGGGGCTTAAATTGCAGCAAGAGTGGTTTAGGTTGGACATTAGGAAAAACTTCCTAACTGTCAGAGTAGTTAAGCAATGGAATAAATTGTCTAGAGAAGTTGTGGAATCTCAGTCATTGGTGATTTTTTAAGAATACTTTAAACAAATACTTGTCAGGGATGGTCTAGATAATACTTAGTTCTGCCATGAGTTCAGGGGACTGGACTAGAAGACCTCTCAAGGTCTCTTCCAGTCCTGCAATTCTATAATCTACTGAAGAAAACATTCCATCAGGTGGAACTGTATTGACTTCCACATGGGTCATCAGCAGATTTTGAACCTTTTAGATCTGCAGCACAGACTTTTACCAGTTAACCTTATGGAGTAACTGATACCAATAGTAGATTGTCATCTGGACTAGCCACTAGATGGGAATATCATATACCTTGCTAATACATTTTATAGCTATTTGCTGTCTGCAAATGTATGCTGATGCTCAGAAATCTTGAATTCAATTCTGTATACTGAGAGGAATGAATTCTAGTAGTCATAGATGCTTCTGCTTCTGTGTCCCCATCTCCTCCCTTCCAGCCTGTCCCAATGTAATTTTGTGTTCTCTCCTCCATCCAGGGTGCATGTGATTTAAATCAAATTGATTTAAGTCATGATTAAAATCACTAGTCATGAAGACTCGATTTAATCATGAATTTCTGCATAAAAGTGCATTCTTGTTGGTTGTTATAACCTTAATACATATTCTTCACAACTCAGAGATGTAGGTTTCATTTTTAGAAGGTACACACAATACATTTTTCAAGTTAATTATTTTGAAAACTTTTCAGATTAGTTTTACAGCTATATCAGAAAATGAATGCTTGTTTGATTATTTCATTTGCCAAAGGTAACTGAAGCAGATATTTATGAAGTCATTGGGAGGGGAACTATCTCCAATTCAACAGGTTAATTGTTAATATTTGGAGGATTTTCTTGTCATGCTGTATTAGGAGGAAAACCTCACCAGACAGACATTTACATTTTTATTTAACTAAAACAACATTGTGTATTCTGGATTTTTTTCTTCAACACCAAACATATAATATTTTAAAAAAACAAGTATATGAATTGTTGACTTTAAACATTCAAGTTTTTTAAAATCAGGTTTGTTTTTGTTAAAAAATTTTTTAAATGAAATAGTTAAATGAAATATTAAAAAAAAAATTAAATCTACTATGTTAGCCACGTCAACACGGAAAAACTTAAAATACTGGCTTCTGCAGCTAACGCAGTCATCTTCACCTTCATTTTCCTGTTTGTTCATAATCTGGAAAAGAAAAACAAGCTTTCCTGCTTTTTCAGATCCCGAACAATTTCTCAATTTGGAATTAATTAGTCCAAAGGAAGAAAATATTCTTTCTATACGGGCAGAAGAAGCTACTGCTGTTAAAAGTGAGATTATCACTTCAGTCTCTGAATCTAAGGGTATGTGTACACTACGGAATTAGGTCAAATTTGTAGAAGTCGTTTTTTAGAAATTGTTTTTTTACGGTCGATTGTGTGTGTCCCCACACAAAATGCTCTGAGTGCATTAAGTCGGCAGACTGCGTCCACAGTACTGAGGCTAGTGTCGACTTCCAGAGTGCTGCACTGTGAGTAACTGTGGGTAGCTATCCCACAGTTCCCGCAGTTTCCGCTGCCCATTGGAATTCTGCGTTGAGATCTCAATGCCTGATGGGGCAAAAATAGTGTTGCGGGTGGGTCTGGGTACATGTCGTCAGGCCCTCCTCTCTTTTCCTCTCTCCCTCCGTGAAAGCAACGACAGACAGTCATTTCGTGCCTTTTTTACCTGAGCAGACGCCATACCACGGCAAGCATGGATCCCACTCAGCTCACCATCACTGTACGTCTCCTGGGTGCTGGGAGACGTGGGACTGCATTGCTGCACAGCAGCAGCTCATTGCCTTTTGGCAGCAGATGGTGCATTATGATTGGTAGCCATCGTTGTACTCCTGCGTGCTCTTTTAGCCGACCTTAGTGAGGTCGGTCAGGGGCGCCTGGGCAGACATGGAAGTGACTCAGGTCATTCCCATCTTTGGCCGAGCACCCAGGAGATGACGATGGCTAGCAGTCGTACTGCACCATCTTCTGGCAAGCAGCCAGGAGATGATGATGACTAGCAATCGTAATACAGCATCTTCTGCCAAGCACCCAGGAGATGACGATGGCTAGTAGTCGTACTGCACCGTCTGTAGCCAGCCTAAGATGTAAAAGATAGATGTGAGGATCACAACAAGAAATTGACCCGATTTTATTTTGTGAAATCAATGGCCTGCTAAAACCCACTGGTTTTGAGTTTCAATCCTTGAGGGGCGCATTTGAGTTTTGTGACAGTTGTTTCTGTGTTTCTTGCTTGATGCGAGGGGCCACCCTGTTGTTGGACATTTAATTCCCTGTAACCCATGTCGTCAGCTCGTCCCTTGGGGGCCGGCCCTCTCCCAGACCAACGGCAGCACGCACATTGTTTCGCGCCTCCAGTAATTTCAAGCGCAGACTGGCCATGCAGGATCATGGAGCACCGCGTCATAGATCACTGTGGCAACTTATGGCATACTGGTATGAGCAGCACACTGGCATTTACGTGCCGGAGTATATGCTAGAGCCAGAAGTGGCAAAGCAAAGCTATAGGCGAGAGAGGTGACAGCCCGAAGTGTCGGATGAGGACATCGACATGAGGAATAGGACTTTCTCACGAAGTACGGAGTGAGGACAACGTGCCGCGTAATGTGCACATGCATGCTGGGCACCTGAAAGCATATGGGAGGCGATGGGCTCACCTGTCTGATGATCCATCAGTGCTCCAACACACCGGCCAACAGGAATTGAATTCAAAAGTCGATTGAGGGGCTTTCGGTCTACCGGCCAGTCAAGTATCAGTAGGGGTAGCCGTGTAGGTCCCTGGATGCTTAGGTAAAAATAGCAAGAAGAAGGAGTCCTTGTGGCAGGCCTTATAGACAAACAATGTAGGAGAGCATGAGGCTATTCGTGGGTGTATACCCACTTCTCGATGCCCCGCCCTTGCCAGCTGTATTCACCCACAAAAGGTCATGCTCCAATACGTCTGTTAGTCTATAAGGTGCCACAGGACTCATTGCTGCTTTTACCTGGCCAGTGCATCTGAGTTGAGAGCGCTGTCCAGAGCAGTCACAATGGAGCACTCTGGGATAGCTCCCGGAGGCCAATACCGTCAAAATGCATCCACACTACCCCAAATTCGACCTGGCAAGGCCGATTTCAGTGCTAATCCCTTCATCGGAGGTGGAGTAAAGAAATCGGTTTAAAGAGCCCATTAAGTCGGAAAAAAGAGCTTTGGCTTGTGGACGGTCCAGAGTTAAATCGAGGTAACACTGCTAAATTCGACCTAAAATTGTAATATAGACCAGCCATAGCGCTTAAGTGACTTCCAGCAGTTCACTGGTGTGACTTCCTTTAAAACATCATCAGCACACACATTTCTTGAATGGTTCTTATTCTCAAACGGGGTCTCTTTTATGGCCTGCTACCATTATAGGTTTTCTCTTCTAGTGAGAGAATGGTATAGAGATCTCAAATCAATGAAGGCTACACTCTGAAAGACCTCAAGACTTCTGGAATGTGCTGCAGTTTCACTTTTGTTTCTACTGCCTGTCCGTCCCTTCTCACATTTATCTCCAAACTTCTTCTCCTTGTCCAGATCTATCTGCCCCCAACAATTTTCTATTCACTGAACTTCTTGAAACTTTGCACTTTTAAATAGAGGTAAGGGATTGACTCGGTTTACACAGATTTGCAGAGGGATAATAGGGTTGAGGTCTGTTATTTCTCACCTATATGTTATTTATTTAAAAACATTTTTGCTGTTAACAAGCATGTTATCTCTGGCGACACAAATCCACAGTTTGAGAACTGCAAAACTAAGCATCTCTGATGGTATCTTCTAGACTGCGGACTGAGTCCCAGTGGGTAGATAGAAAGATTAACCTAAATAATCTACACAGAAACCCCTGGAACTACATAAGATTGGGTCCCTAATCCATGAACTATTGGAACTCATTTACAAAACTGTTCTGAAACATTACATTAATATATTGTCTCATCCTAGAGAATTAGAATGTATAACCCCTATTCCGTGTTGAGATATCTTTGAGCTATAATATATCTTTATCTTTAGATAGGGTTTTTCCTCAAAGCATTTTATCAAAAAATCTGATTTAAATAAAAAAAAAAGTCATGGATTTTTATCCACCCTGCCTTCGCCCCATGCCCATTCCTCATCCCAGTTCTGATCTTCTCTACCTTGGCTTCCAGTCCTCTTTCCTGCCCTGGGTTCCTCATCCAATTTCTCTCAGTATGCTCCTCCCTCCCACTGCCACATCCTAATCTCGTTTCCCTTCAGGATCATTGTCCCAGTCTACTCATTCCATCCTTTCCCAGGCCCAGCTCTTGTCTCCTCTGCATTCCAAATGAGCTGCTTCCTCCTCCATGCTGCCTGGGTGAACTAGAGCCTCTAAACAACATGGCTTGTAAGACTCTCTCTTTTTAATATGGGTGTGATGAATAAAGGGGGGGAGCTCCCTTTTATGAACACCCAGCCAGCCAGTAGCTATAAAATCCCTCTGAGTAGCTGTTCTCTAATTGCTCTACCTGTAAAGGGTTAAAAAGTCTCACTGCTATGCATAAGTGAAAGGAAGTGAGTGAACACCTCGCCAAAAGAGCCAATCAGAAGGCTAGAATTTTTTTAAATGGAAAAACAACTTCCCTTTTGTCTCTCTGAGGTTGTTCTCCTGCAGAAAAGAGACAGTGCAGTTATGCTGTAAGAAACTTGGGGCCAGGTATGAAAAATCCTAAGTATTATGCTTAGAAACTACTCATTTGAATCCCAGGTATGTAAGTGGATCAGGAAATGTCTAGGAAGACACAATTAGATTTATCTCTTTTTGTTTCTTTATGGCTTGTGAACTCCTCTGTGCTAACCCAAGTGCTTTTGTTTTGCTTGCAACCTCTAAGCTGGATCTCAAGAAAGCTATTCTTGATGCTTAATCCTTGTAGTTGTTTTTTTTTAATCTAACAAACGCCTAAATTCCAAGATGTATTTTCTTTTTTTAATTAATAAAATTTACCCTTTTTAAGAACAGAATTGAATATTTGTGTCTTAAGAGGTTTGTGCATGTTGTTTAATTAGCTGGTGGCAACAGCTAATTTCCTTTGTTTTTCTTAACTCTTCCCCGGAAGGGTGGTGAAAGGGCTTGAGGGTACCCACAGGAAGGAATTCCTAAGTGCGCCTTCCTGGGCTCTCAAAGGGGTTACGCACTTGGGTGGTGGCAGCTTCTACCAATCCAAGGTCAGAGAGAAGCTGTAACCTTGGGAGTTTAATACAAGCCTGAAGTAGTCAGTATTATTTTTTAGAATCCTTGCGGGACAGCCACCTTCTGCACTCAAAATGCCAGAGTGGGGAATCAGCCTTGACATGGTGGCAGAGCGGTGGGATCATTTTGAACCAGAGACACAGACCTCAGGATTTTAAAAGGACACATTTTTCCTTTTGGCAGCCTGCAAAACCAAGGAGTTTTTTTTTTTTCATTTATTTGCTGTCTGAAGGAGAACAGGCACACAAAGAGTTCAGCTTGCAAAGCCCGGGAGTCCAACAAGCAGTTTATTTTTTTTGCCTAGCTTTGTGGCAATAGCTAGGCTAGAGTAGGGCAGCCCTGTGTATGAGGTTGTGGTCGGGCACTGAAACCCTAGAGCAACCAGGCTTCCCAAAGTGGCACACCATGGAGAAGGCAGACTCAGATCAAGCCCAGACATCCAGCTCTATGACAGAAATGCAGGGAGGGGATGGGGGACCAGAGATTTTCCCTGAAGGGAATGGTCAGCCCACCCCAACCCAAGATCCAGGTGCCAAGATGGAGGGAAGTCCTTAATCCAGACGGAGTTCTAACTGCAGAAGACATGAATTTCTTCCTACAGATGAAGTACTTGGAGGAGGAGACAGAGCTGAAGCGCCTAGAGCTGGAAAGGGCTAAGCTGGGTCAGCCAGGTAGCCCTAACTGTCCTCCTCCTACGTACTGCTCCCCATTCCAAGAAATTCCCCACATACAAGGTAGGTGGTGATACAGAGGCCTTCTTAGAAAATTTTGAAAAGGCCTGCCTTGGGTACAACATTCCTCCAGACCAGTATATGGTGGAGCTGAGGCCACAACTCGGTGGACCCTTAGCAGAGGTGGCACCTGAAATGCCTAAAGAACACATGAATGAGTACAAACTTTTTAAACAAAAGGCCTGAATTAGGATGGGGCTAACTCCCGAGCATGCCCGTCGGCAGTTCAGAGTCCTAAAGTGGAAACCAGATGTGGCATTTTCCTGACACGCCTACCACATTGTAAAAAAATTGGGATGCCTGGATATCAGGAGCAAGTGTTAAATCTCTGGAAGATCTGTCTCTCCTAATACAAATGGAGCAGTTCTTAGTGGGTGTTCCTGAGGAAGTAGAAAGGCACATCCTCGATGGGAAGCCCAAAACGGTAATTGAGATGAGGGAGATTGGAGCCAAATGGGTGGAGGTGGCAGAGAAGAAGAAAGCTAGTAGCAGTTGATGGGTATAACAGAAGGGGCAACCTGAGATGACACCCCACCATCAGAATCAGTCCAAGGCCCCATCTCACAAGGAGGAGCCCTCTACCCAGCCAGGGAGACCCCAGATGCCTGCTCATCCCACCACCCTACTCTCCATCCACCCACCTCACCCCAGCCCACAGTCAGCTGGGTGATGCTTTAAATGTAATGAGCTCAGGCATGTGAAGGCCAGCTGCCCCAAGAGCACCAACTGACTCATCATCCCGGGATCCCACCGAGAGCCTTCAGGCCCAGATGTCTCACAAATACCCCCAGAGCGAAGGGAAACTGTGTGTGGCCAGGAGGAAGATTACAGGGTGGAGAGACACTGGAGTACAGGTGTCAGCTATCCACCAATCCCTGATAGACCCCAAATTCATCAACCTAGAGGCCCAAGTGACAGTGCAACCCTTTAAGGCCAACTCCTTTAACTTGCCTATAGCCAAGTTGCCTGTCCAATACAAGGGCTGGTCGGTAATATGGACTTGTGCAGTCTATGACAATTATCCCATTCCCATGCTGCTGGGAGAAGACTTAGCCAACCATGTGAGGCTAACAAAAAGGGAGGGGATGGTCACCCGCAGCCAGGCTAAACAGGCCCCCACACATAACTCCATTCCTGAGCCTCCTACAAGGACCCAGTCTGGGTTCCCAGATACCACAGGCCCAGGGACTGAGCCAGAGGTGGGGGAACTAGACCAGAGTCTATAGCAGCAGTTGTAGATCCAGTTCCTGGGACCCAGCCAGAACCAGCCCAAGGATTGGAACTGGCGGAGCAGTGTTTGCAACCCCACCAGAGTTAGGGGAGCGAGAACCAAAGGGTGCCACAGAGCCTACACCTGCAGCAGCAGCTCAACTGGTGCAAGAGTCTCAACAGGAGCCTGAAATACAACTGGATAGCCCCCACTCTCTTGCTGGATTTCTGCCTGCATTTCTTTGTACTGCTGCAGCTCATTCCTTTGTTGGTGTTTTGTTTTTGTCAGAGGGTGTTTTTGGCTTTAAATTTAAAGAATGTTAAGTGTATCTTCCCTCTCTTGCAAAGTTCCCTTGCAAAATTCCCCTGTTAGCTGCTCCTGTTTGCTAGCGCCTCTAGTTGCGTCAGTCTGATGAAATTCAGTAAAGCCAAGTACAAAGTACTACACTCAAAGCGGAAAATTCAAATGCACAGCCACAAAATGGGGAATAACTGGCTAAGCAATACTCTTGAAAAAGATCTGGAGATTATAGTGGATCACTAATTGAGTGAGGGTCAATAATGTGATGCAGTTGCACAAAAAGGATAATATTCTGGCATATATTAACAGAAGTGTTTTGTATAAGACAGGAGAGGTAATTTTCCTGCTTTCACCGGCGCAGATGAGGTCTCTGTTGGAGTGTTGTGTCCAATTCGCTTTTAAGAAAAATGTAGAGAGAGTCCAGAGAAGAGCAACAACAATTATGCAGTATGCTGCTGCTGTTTCTGAAAGACTATTGAACGTGTCATCAGAAAACTGGACAATTTACAAGCACAACTTGATGGTTCTGAGTTAAAAGATTTCTTAAATACGTATATAAATGTAAAAATTAAAGAAATATGGGCAATGTACTTTGCGTGTGTATGGTTTGTATTGTCAATGGGTAATTAAATTGGTTTGGGATCCTTCAAGATGCAGTGTCATATAATGCAAGATCCTTTCCAGAAAATAAATATTAACAGGTAGTGGAAGAAGCTGCCAAGGGAAGCTGTAGAAAGTCTATCATTGAATGAGTTTAGTGCCAAGACTATATATTTATTCATTTTTTATTATACATTATAGGCGTAATGAAATCAGTCCTGCCATGTTGCATGATAATGAACTAGATCTCTAACTTAAGAAGTTCCTTTCAATCAAAATGATTCTAATATAATGGAGTAATTTAATCTGCTATTTTCATTTAATAACACTAAAGCCCTGAAGCGTCTTCAATACATTTATATTTAAGTAGTTGATGAATATTGTGTTAAAGTTTGCCTGTATGAAATCTTTGGTTTTATATCAACATCAAGCTGAGTCACTTACACTTGCTCTTCTTTAGGGTTAATTCAAATTTGGTATCAGCCACTAAGGAGAATATAATAATGTAATCATGGTCAGTAAGAGATGTTAAATGGAATTCATAGATTTTTAAATCCAGAAGGGACCACTGTGATCATCTGGTCAGGCCAACTGTATAGAACAGGCCATAGAACGTCCTAAAAATAATTCCGAAAGCGTATCGTTTAGACAACATCCAATCTTGATTTCACCAATTTGGAAAAGTGTGTTTTTTTTAATTTAAATATCGATGTAAATTAGTGCTTTCTTGCTTGCTTTGGAATTTTGGGAAATCTGAATTAGCAGAAGCAAAATCTCAATATAGATACTTTCAATAATATTACTTGATACAATGTATCTTTAGTTTTCCAATTTAGATCACTTTTGCCATTCTGAATAGGCTAATAATTTTAATATGGCACCCAAAAGCGTGAAAGGCACTTCAAAAACATAAGAACTCTCTGTTCCAAAGAATACTAGATTAAAAATATGTATTTTTTAGGGCTGTCGATTAATCACGGTTAGCTCAAAAAAATTAATCACGATTAATCAGTTTTAATTGCACTTTTAAACAATAGAATACCAATTGAAATTTATTAAATATTTTGAATGTTTTTCTACATTTTCATATACTATTCTGTGTTGTAATTGAAATCAAAGTATATATTATTTTTTATTATAAATATTTGCACTGTAAAAATGATAAATAGTATTTTTCAATTCACCTCATACAAGTACCGCAGTACAGTCTTCATTGTGAAAGTGCAACTTACAAATGTAGGAGTGTTTTTGTTTTATAACTGCACTCAAAAACAAAACAATGTAAAACTTCAGCGCCTACAAGTACACTCAGTCGTGCTTCTTGTTCAGCCAATTGCTAAGACAAACAAGTTTGTTTACATTTACAGGAGAATGCTGCCCTTTTCTTATTTACAGTGTCACCAGAAAGTGAGAACAGGCAAGGTATATACATACCAGATATGCTAAACGTTCGTATGCCCCTTCATGCTTTGGCCACCATTCCACAGGACATACTTCCATGCTGATGACGATGGTTTAAAAAAAATAATGTGTTAATTACATGTGTGACTGAACTCCTTGAGGGAGAATTGTATGTCCCCTGCTCTATTTTACCTGCATTCTGCCATATATTTCATGTTATAGCAGTATCGGATGATGACCCAGCACAGGTTGTTCATTTTAAGAACACTTTCACTGCAGGATTTGAAAAATCGCAAAGATTGGTACCAATGTGAGATTTCTAAAGATAGCTACAACACTTGACCCAAAGTTTAAGAATCTGAAGTCCCTTCCAAAATTTGAGAGAGATGAGGTGTGGAGCATGTTTTAAAAGTCTTAAAAGAGCAATACTCCAATATGGAAACTACAGAACCCGAACCACCAAAAAAGAAAATCAACCTTCTGCTCGTGGCATCTGACTCAGATAATGAAAATAAACATGCGTCAGTCCGCACTGCTTTGGATTGTTATCAAGCAGAACCCGTCATGAGCATGCATGCGTGTCCCCTGGAATTGTGGTTGAAGTATGAAGAAACATATGAATTTTTAGTGCATTTGGCACATAAATATCTTGTGATGCCGACTTCAACAGTGCTGTGAGAACGCCTGTCCTTGCTTTCAGGTGACATTCTAAACAGGAAGCTGGCAGCATTATCTCCTGCAAATGTAAACAAACTTGTCTGTGTGAAGGATTGGCTGAACAAGAAGTAGAACCGAGTAGACTTGTAGGCTCTGAAGTTTTACAGTGTTCTGGTTTTGAGTGCAATTATATAACAAAAACACCCCTACATTTGTAAGTTCCACTTTCATGATAAAGAGATTGCACTACAGTACTTGTATTAGGTGAATTGAAAAATACAATTTCTTTTGTTTATCATTTTACAGTGCAAATACTTGTAATAAAAAATAAATACACCTCAACCCTGATATAACGTGACCCAATATAACACTAATTTGGATATAATGCAGTAAAGCAGTGCTCGGGGGTGGGGGCAGGGCTGCACGCTCCAGCGGATCAAAGCAAGTTCAGTATAATGCGGTTAAGATTTTTTGGCTCCCGAGGACAGAGTTATATCGGGGTAGAGGTGTATAAAGTGAGCACTGTACACTTTGTATTTTGTGTTGTAATTGAAATCAATAAATTTGAAAATGTAGAAAACATCCAAAATATTTAAATAAATGATATTCTATTGTTTAACAGTGTGATTAATCACGATTAATTTTTGTAATTGCTTGACAGTAGTATTTTCTTTTTTGCTGATTTTGCCTGCTACTTTATATTCA
Source organism: Chelonoidis abingdonii (assembly GCF_003597395.2). Classification (NCBI taxonomy): domain Eukaryota; kingdom Metazoa; phylum Chordata; order Testudines; family Testudinidae; genus Chelonoidis; species Chelonoidis abingdonii. The sequence goes on along the minus strand of NC_133771.1, from coordinate 2,706,970 downwards.
CCTGTTGTTTGACTAGATTTGACAAGAACAGATCAAAATCAAAATCTTTCACTTGATGAAGAAAATAAACTTTGCAGTATGTTGGTTTTGTACTAGGAGAATTGGTAGCATTAACACAGTTTTAACTTTTTTGTCTGTAGAATGATTGAGGAGAGTGGGAAGAGGAGAAGGACAATGGCAGAGAAGAGACAGCTATTCATGGAAATGAGTAAGTCACAGTGTTGCAGATAAATCATCTGTATTTGTAACAGGGTGGCTTGTTGCTGGAGTGTGTGAGGCTGGCCAACCCTGATTACTGAAGAGGCATGCCTATGTTGGATAAGGTAATTTCCTAAGGGCAGAAGATGGCTGCAGTGAAGAGGGAAGATTAGGCAACTGCAGGAAGTAAGAGAGGCTTCTGCACGGGAGACCCTAATATGCAGGGGTTTTGGAAGTTGCCAGGGTGGGGCTGCCAGAAGGATGTCAAACTGGGACAGAGGAAGAGTGCCATGTGGACCGTGAGGATTGCTTGAACCACTTGTGTTATTAAACCAGCCCTGTGTGGGGATCCTGTTAGCCACATGAAATGCTGCATGGAGTTCTTAAGGGACCTGCAAGAGTGGGGTAACTGAGGTGGGGTACCTACAAAATATTTGGCCACAAGGGTGTACTCAGTAAATAGTAACTCCGCTACAGAGTTTTAAAAGAAACTACAACACTATAACCATACCTTTTTTCACTCCAAAGAAAGAGTGGATTTACGGAACACTATACATGTATAATTTCAGTAATTGTAACCTTAGTGTTAGCAGTTTCTAAGGGAAACACTCAAGTCAGGAAACTCAGCCAGATTTAAAGTTCTTATGTATCCCTAGTTCTTTCTCCTTTTTCCAGTTTTTATGGTATTCTTTAATTTACATGATCACATACTATTTTCTTTGAGTGCTTGCTCTTGTCCATTTCATATTAGGTGTGTGTGTTCGTCACATACACTGGTGCTGGAAGTTTTTTTCCTCATCAGTATCCATAGGGGACTGGCTCTGCCGCCCCCTGGAGTGGTCCATATGTGCCGCGGTATAAGGGGTGCCACCGGCTTCTCCCACCCTCAGTTCCTTCTTGCCACCAGTGACAGTGCTGGAACATCTGCTGCTTCGGCTAGTGTTGTCTCATTCTCTGTTCTACGAACTCTGTAGAACTTGTAGTATAGTAGTAGGTAGTTGTTGTTACAGTTAGGTACCCTTAGTAGTAGTTCTTGAAGTTCTTGTAGTCCCAAATGGGACTCAGCCGGGGAACTGGGCATGCCCCAGTCCCCAGGCTTTAAGCCCTGCAATCGCTGCAAATGGCCTAAACCTGTCAGTGATTGACATACCAGCTGCCTAAGGTGCTTAGACGAGTAGCACATAAGCGATAAGTGTAGTATCTGCAAGTCCTTCAAACCTAGGACAAAGGAGGAGTGCGATATCTGTCTTAAAGTGCTCCTAATGGAGTCACCACTCACTCTGGTACCAGAACAGCAGTCCCACTCTGCACCAAGCACCATGGCCTCCATGCACAGTGCTCCGCGGGTGCCATCCACAAGCTGGCACTGGTCTCCCTCCACAGCTCTGGTCAAGAAGCTGAAAAAGACTGAGGGGAAGATCTCCTACTTCCTTCAAGGGAAAGGAGAGGGCTAGGGGTGAGCCAAGACCTTGGCTGGGCAGCTCAATGCCTCCTTCAGGAAGTCAGGTCCCAGCTCAAGTTGAGCACTACAGCCTATCCCATACTTTGCTTTAACTCCAGATAGAGGTGTAAGCCCTGGCCGACTTCAGGTGCTGTTCACGCCGGAAGCCTTTCAAACAGCACAGGAGATCCTAACGCTCCTGGTGCACCCACACTGGTTCCAGTGGTACCGTGGTCTCAGGGAAAACCTGTGCTGGGACCTATGCATGTGTCCCTGACTCAGCAGCACTGTTCCTCATTGAGAGGGACGTCCTGCCATTGCTCAACCACCTGAAGCCATCACGCCTCAGGACTAGAGAGGCATGCTTAGCGGAGTCCTCTTCGGTCCCTGCACTGGGGGTACCAATTGAGGGACTCCAGGCATTCCTTGCTGGTGGATTGGCACAGACCCTCTGAAGCACATGTCACCTGGTAAGAACTCCAGGACCAGTCCCGACCATCTCCAATGGCTTGGGCCCAATTGGAGATCAGAGACCGCTGATCACTGGGCTGTCATTGCCCATCTCCAAGAAGGAGATCCTTCTACACAGGAAGATCCAACAACCAGCCTGTAGTAGCTCCCGGTCCTGTTTTACATCCCAGTACTGGCTGAGTAGCGTGAGTTGTGGATCGCTGGGTGTCCACCGCAGATCTGCCAAACACCATCAGTCCTTGAGACTCTGACCGAGATGTCCATCTTGCTCGGACAGGTTGGCTTCTTGACACAGCAGCCATCACCGGTCAGACAAGAGCTACCTGTCCGTCCAATCCTGGTCGCCTGGTACTTATAGCTCCGGCATGGAGTGAGGTTCCCTGACTGTGGGACAAATCTCAGTACGTGTGGTGCTGCCTACATCATCAGCACCGAATCCTCTCCTGTGGCCCCAAGCACAGTGACCGGCGCCATGGTACCCGTGGAACCCTTGGGGTTCACCCAACCTTCCCAGGCTGCCTAATTGGTGTCAGGAGCCTTGGAGGCCAGTGGCCTTGGTATCACATTCCCGTCCAGTGCTCGAGGCTTCCAGGGTTAAGACCCCATAGGTGCAAGAGGACGCAGGGGAGCAAGCTGCTGGACCACCAATGGACGTGGAGGTTCCTGTGGCATTGGCATCATCCTCAGCCACATTTGGTGATGGCATCAGGGCACCCTCACCCAGACATGCCTTTCTCTAAAACATTGAGGAAGAGGATGCAGATGTCTCTGCAGAGACCACTGTGGAAACATAGACGGGCTTCTGCCAGGTCACTACCCCTGATACCAACCCATGCTCTGGGTGAGCACCTATGATGCTCTGGCAGCACCGAATCCTGAGTGAAGGAGACTGAGTCAAGACACAGATGGCAGCATGCCTCCTCCCATGGCACTGAATTTGCCCATAAGGGACCCAGTGCCGAGCGTCTTCTCAGGAGCCATGCCTCCGCCCCCGGCACTGACATGGCAATTGGCACTGGCTGCGCTGACTAAATCAACACTACATCTGACGGCACTGACATTGGCACCAATGAGAGCGCCACCATCGGTGTCAATGGCACCGACATCAGAAATGCTGCAGAATTTACTGCAACAAAGAGACTTGGTTGTGTTATCGGCACCGCAGTCCCCACTAATTGATACCGAGGGCTCTCTTGTAAGTTATGGAGGAAATTCCCATACTTCTCATGGCATGGTACACTCGTCCAGTGATGATGATGATGTGCAGGAACCATGCACTTTCTTGCCGCACCACTCATCACTGAAAGACCGACCAACTTGGAGCCAGATGGGTCCTAAATACCTCATAACCAGCCTGCCCAACTATGGGCACAGGGGGAACCTTGGGCAACTTACCAGGGCCTCAATCCAGGCCACCCACAGCTGACAGAGGCAAACTGAGGTCTAAATCTTACATCTCCCACCCCACAACCAGTGGAGGCTCAGGAAGTAGAGGACAACACAGAAACAGCAACTCGTAACTAAAACAGATCTTCAAGTGTCTTTGGACATCACGGACATGGCAGCTGGAACCACAGCAATAGTCATGCACTGGGCTTCCTGTATTACAATCCTCTGGCATACCTAAAGAACTCCAAACTAAGGTTGAAGACTACCTTTCGACTGAGAGAAGCCCTTTTCAGACAAGACAAGACAGATGAGGTGGTCCAGTCAATGAAGGACTCTTGAGCCACCCTTTGCACTTTGGAGATCTATGCTCCACCTGCGAAGAGAAGACGGTACCAGCCTTATCAGAAGAATAGGGATTCCTCTTCCAACCAAGAGAACAAAAGGGGCAATATGAGAACCAAAGACATCGCCAACTATCATAATGATGGAGAGCACCTCAAGTTCAACTGTCGACTTCTCTAAAGGCTCTGCCCAAGCCACCATTTTGAAGTTTTGGTCGAGGGTCTGGATGACTTCCCTCACCAAGCAGTGCTTTCACTTGATCTGTCCCCATGGTTTGGACATCGCCTTCTCCCATTCTACCACATCTGGGCATCAATAACAACGGATCAATGGGTGTTATAGATCGTACGATCGGGATATACTATCCCCTTTACCGCCCACCCACCTACCCTACCCACTCACCCCCATCCCTCTTCAAGGGCCCTTCTCACAAACTCCTGCTACGACAAGAAGTCAATCATCTTCTGCAACTAGGTGCCGTGGAATGAGTACCTTTGCAATACATGGAGAAGAGGTTCTACTCCCACTACTTCTCGATCCAGAAGAAGAATGGAGGATGGAGACCCATCTGGAATTTCAGGAAACTGAACAAGTTCATATGCATTCAATAGTTCTAAATGGTGACACTGGGCATGATAATTCTAGCTCTGCAAAAGGGGGACTGGTTTTCAGTCTTCAACTTCCAAGATGACCTCCAATATTTTCATATTACTATACACCCTGTTCACAGGAAATTCCTGCATTTCACATTACGATACAAACATTTTCAGTAAAGAATACTACCGTTTGGCCTATCTACCACACCCAGAGTTTTCTCCAAAAACCCTAGCGGAGTAGTGGCACATCCACGCAAACAAGGAATAATGATTTTTTCCTACCTGGATTCTTGCATTCTTAAAGTCCCAACTCAACAGGAAGCAATGGACTCAGTCCAGACAATGATCACACTATTCAGGGATCTAGGACTACAGGTAAATGAATGAAAATCCACTCTAGTCCCTGTCCAACAACTGGACTTCCTCAGGGTACATCTCAATGTCATAGAAGCCAAGGCATCCCTGCCCCTGAACAGATTCACCACTCTGACAATCCTTATCTCAGAGAGTCAATCCCTAAATACCGGCTCATACTGTCCTGCAACTGCAAGGACACATGGCAGTCACGTTATTTATGGTATGACATGCAAGACTACATATTCATTGCCTACAGGGCTTGCTGAACTCGGTATACATATCCAGCAAGCACAGCCTGCACAAAAGGCTTAAAGTACTACCCCATATCTTGGACTCTCTACACTGGTGGACAAGACCAGAAAATGTATGCATGGGTGTCCTGTTCCAACAGGAACCCCCATCAATAGTAATCACGACAAATGCCTTGCTGATAGGGTGGGGCGCCCATATGCACCTGCGCACGGTTCAAGGCAAATGGTCTCCTGCAGAGACTCAGTTACTCATCAATCTCCTAGAACTACGCATGGTCCATAATGCCTGCAGACACTTCCTACCGCACATAAAGAATGAATCCATTTGCATCATGACCGCAACATTGCCTGCATGTTTTACATCAATTGACAAGGGAGTGCTCAATCTGGATGACCTACAAAATAAAAAGTCATATAAAAAATGGAAACTAGGACAGATTACAAAGGATGAATATAGGCAAATAACACGGGAATGCAGGGGCAAGATTAGAAAGGCAAAGGCACAAAATGAGCTCAAACTAGCTATGGGAATAAAGGGAAACAAGAAGACTTTTTTTCTACATTAGAAGCAAGAGGAGACCAAGGACGGGTAGACCACTGCTCAGTGGGAAGGAGAAACAGTAATAGGACTTGGAATGGCAGAAATGCTGAATGACTTCTTTGTTTCGGTTTCACTGACGAAGTCTGAAGGATGTCTACATAGTGAATGCTTATGGGGACGGGGTATGGTTAGAGTAAAATAAAAGTGCAAGTTAGAAATCACTTCAGAAAAGTTAGATGCCTTGCAAGTCACAGAGGCCTGATGATGATCCTAGATACTCAAATATTTAATAGGGGAGTATCTGAGCCTTATGTATATCTTGAAAGTCCTTGGAGACGAAGAGATTCCAGAAAGATTTGAAATAGGCAAATCTGTGCCCATCCTACTAAAAAGGGAAATAAACAACGGAACTACAGACCAGTTGTTTGAACTTCTGTCTGCAGGAAGATAATGGAGAGTAATTAAAAGAAATATCTGCAAACACTCTGAGGATGGTTACGGTGATAGGGAATGCAGCTGGTTTGTAAATTCCCGATCATGTCAACATTTCTGTCGTTTCTTTGATAGAGCTACGGCACTTCGTGGATAAGGAGAGAGTGGTTGGTGTGGTAACCTAGATTTGTAAGCATTTGTACGTCTCGCATGAATATCTTATCTGATAAATAGGCAATAATTTAGATGGCTCTATAAGGTGGATGACTAAATGGGGATAAACGCGTATCAGAGAAGTGTTTATTTAATGGCTCTCAATCTCTGTGGAAGCATACAAGTGGGTTAAGAGGTTGCTTTTATTGGGCGAGCTCTGTTCGTCAGTCAATTGCATTTCACGACTTAGATGTTGCATGGAGTGTTATTAAGTTTGCGGATGATAACCAACTTGGGAGGGAATTGAACTGCTTTTGCGAGGACATCAGGGTCAAAGATGCAAATGTTGGACAATTGAGAGAAATGTCTGAAGTAAACGATGAAGTTCATTAAGACAAATGCAAGGTGCTCCAATAGGAAGGAACAATTCAGTTTACATACAGGACTGGAGAGATGATCTAGGAGGAGTCGGACAGAAAGAGATCTAGGGTCTAGATGGCCACAAGCATAATATGATGCAACCAAGCATTTGTTGATACTGTTGCAAAAAAAGCGAACGTGATTTTGGAGCTTTAGGTGTGTTGTAACAAGACACGAGAAGTATTCTTCGTCCTTACTCTGCGTGGTTGGCCTTATGGTAGTATTGTGTCAGTTCTCGTACGGATTCTCAAGAGGATGTGGAGAATTGGGAGGTCAGAGAAGATCCAAGACTGATTAAAGATCTGAGAAATGACATATGAAAGGAAGTGCTGATAAGATTGGTTTTTAGTTTGGGAAAAGAGAGAGAGAGGGGACGTGATAGCAGTTTTTCAGGTATCTAAAAGTGGTGTCATTCAGAGAGGAGAAAACTTGTTCCCTTAGCCTCTAATGATAGAACAAGAGATAGCGGGCTTAAAACTGCAGAAGGAGTTTGGTTGGAATTAGGAAAAAGTTCTAATGTCAGGGTGGTTGGACACTGGAATAAATTGCCTAGGGAGGTTGTGGAATCTCCATCTCTGGAGATATTTAAGAGTAAGTTAGATAAATATCTATCAGGGATGGTCTAGACAGTATGTGGGCCTGCCATGAGGGCAGGGGATTGGACTCGATGACGTCTCGAGGTCCCTTCCAGTCCTAGAGTCTATGAATCTATCTCACTCACTATGCACCAAAGCCATGAAACTGTGGAACTGGTGCATGCACCACAACATAAACATTTCAGCCTCTTGCCTTCTGGGCAGTCAGAATGTGATGGAGGACATGCTAAGCAGGTACTACTTTCATGGTCTCTAAAGGGAAATGAATGGGAGAGTTTTGCTCTTCATTTTTCGTCGGTGGGGCACTCCCCTCATCGACTTGTTCACATCCTCAATGAACAGCAAATGTGCTATGTTCCGCTCGAGAGCAGGGATGGAGCCCCGGTCACTGGGGGATGCCTTTCTCATCACATGAGATTCACAACTCATGTACTCTTCCCCACCGATTCCAATGAGATCGCGCATGATACACAAGATACAAATAGACCAAAGGCCAGGGTTATCCTCATAGTCCCAACATGGTCCAGACAAGCATGGTACCCTTACCTGATGCTCATGGCAATATGCGCCTCTTGAGCTTTCCCTCGTCGTCTGGACCTGCTGTCTCAGAACAACGGTCACGCTCTTCACCCGAATCTGGAGAAGCGCCACCTACAAGTTGTGAGGGGAGGGATAGCTCAGTTGTTTGAGCACTGGCCTGATAAACCCAAGGTTGTGAGTTCAATCCTTGAGGGATCAGGGAGGGAGGGGAAGGACAGTACCTGATCCTGCTGTGAAGGCAGGGGACTGGACTTGATGACCTTTCAAGGTCCCTTCCAGTTCTATGAGATAGGTATATCTCCATATTAAAAAGTGTGGCTCCTACATGGTTCCATCATGGTGAACTAACCTGTTTGGAACAAGTTAAACATGTTACTAAATAGCAGGAAAGTGACCACACGTAATACTTACCTTCAAAAATGGAAGGGATTCTTCTCCTAGTGTCAAGAAAAACATTTGATGGCCTCCACAGAACCACCATCATTAGTGTAAGAATACCTGCTGGAGCTGAAAGGTTCGAGTTTAGCAACAAACTCAATCAAAGTCCATCTCGCAGCCATTACTGCATTCCATCATGACATTGACGGGAACTCAGTCTTTGCACACGCAATTACTGAACACTTCCTCACAGGTCTCCAGAACATTTACCTAGAAGTTTGCCAACCTACCTCATCTTGTGATCTCAATCTGGTGTTGAAATGCCACACTGGACCACCATTTGAACCCTTAGTCATCTGTTCCCTGCTGCATTTATCCATGAAAATGGTATTTCTGGTCACTTTTACTTCTGCCAGATGGGTGAGTGAGATCGGGGCGCTCATGGCTGATCCTTCCTACACAATATTCTTCAAAGACAACGTCATGTTACGCCCACACCCAGAATTTCTACTGAAAGTAACATCATCCTTTCATATGAACCAACCAATCCATTTTCCATTAGCATTTTACCTGGAAAGGGCCAAGCCTTTCCACAAATGTCCTAGACTTTTCATTTCTACTACCAAGCATTCGAAAGGCTGTGTAATATCTACCCAGAGATTGTCTAAATGGATGTCCACATTCATTCAGCAGAGCTATCGTATTCGGAACATGGATCCTTCTATGCACATCAGAACGCATTCCACATGATCTTGTTTTTCTACCTTGATAGCGTTCCTTAACAATGTTCTGATATTAGAGATCTGTAGGGTGGCCACTTGGGCCTCTGTCCACACATTCACTGAGCACTATGCAATCACTCAAGACTTCAGGGCTGATGCCACAGTTGGCCTAACTGTACTTACCTATATGACTCAAATGAATCCGACGTCTCTCCTGCCTTCAGAGGGGCACTGTTCTACAGTCACCTGAAGTAGAGCACCCATTCTGAAACTGTTTTCCACTCCACAGAGTTCACTCCTTCCAAGTGGCAGGCCTATGCCTCTACTCCTCTTTGGGGTGGGATCTCACAATCCAACCACTATCTGGGTCTGTGAGTTAAACCTCCCCGATTCCAACTATTACCTCCTAGCAGATCCAGCTGAGCTTCGACCCTGCCAAAGTTCTCTTTTGGGAGCCTGTGGACAGTAACAATACGCAGTGACACAGAAGCAGTTTCTTCAAAACGAAGAGCTGTCCCCTTTAAGGGGAATCTGGACCCATAAGACATATATTAAGTCCAAAGCAGACTGTGAAGAGCTATAAAGGGATCTCACAAAACTGGGTGACTGGGTCTGAAAATGGCAGATTAAATTCATTGTTGATAAATGCAAAGTAATGCACACTGGAAAACATAATCCCAACTATACATATAAAATGATGGGGTCTAAATTAGCTGTTACCACTCAAGAAAGAGATCTTGGAGTCATTGTGGATAGTTCTCTGAAAACATCCACTCAATGTGTAGTGGTAGTGTAGCGAGGCAGTGGGATACCCCACAGCCCCGCTGAGGGATGAACCTCCCCTACCTACCACCGTGACAGAAGCCGCTGTCCTTGCGCCGCAGCCCAACAGAAGTCATGGCAGCACCTGGAAGTATAAAGCCTTGCTGCAGAGCTCAGTGCGATGGGCCCGCCACGGCAGGCAGGACGTCTCCGCCTGCGCTCAGTTGGAGCTCAACAGCCCAGCGCAAGCATCCCCCGCACGCTCCCGGGAGGAGCTGGCTGAGCCTGCCTGTGCGCCGCTACCGGGAAGGACTGGTTGAGCCTGCCCGCGCAGTACCCCAGGAGGACTTGGCAGACTACGCTGCTCAGCTTACCCAAGGAGGGCGAGCCTGCTTTGCCTAGCTACCTGAGGAGCTGCTGATACCTACCATCGGTACTTTTACTCCAGAGGAACCGATGTGTTGAGAACCTGCGGTGGATGCTACGACGATCAGTACCGTCGTAGGTAGGATGTGGAAGTACTCCGGGGGAGCCACCCCAGCTGCTGCAACATTGCCAGAGCCAATGTCATGTGTTGTGGTTCAGTGGAGGATCTCACGAATGACCAGCAGCGGTCTGGCTGCGCTAGGGCCGCCGGGCTGAGGCAGTGGAAGTGGGAAGGGCGCTTCCCCGCAGATTTGCTAACTACTGTCCGAAGTACGTGTGCAGACGGCTAAGTGCCCAGGTCAGCTCCTCCTTCCTGTGCCTGAGGAGAGGCCGAAGCCATGATTACTAGGCTTAGCCCTGCTTGAGGGCCTGAAGCTTTCGACAATCATGTTTGTTGCCCCGCCTGACCTGAGCCTGGGCCGCGCTTTCAGGATATGGACTCAGCCCCACCCCCGGTCTGACCCCGCTAAACTGAGTGTGCGTTGTCCCACACAACAGCAGGCCACCGCCGGCGAGCTAGAGCGAGCGCGTGGATACCCACATCGCTGAGGGACTAAACGCGGCTGAGCGTGCACTATCAGGCAGTAAAATAACGGAAACAGAATGTGGGATAATTAGAGAATGGGATCGATACATAGCACAGAAATATACATATTGCAGCTTTATAAATCCTGGAACCGCCCACTGATCTGACATGCGCATGCAGTGTGGTGCTCATCACAAAAAAAGTATGTTGAATGGAAATATTACCAAAAAGGGAAAGAATAAATGATTAGGGGTATGGAATGGTTCATATGAGTGAGGATTAAAGATGGGACTTTTTAGCTTGGAAAAGAGATGCTAAGTGGGATATGATAGAGGTCTTAAATCATGAGTTGTGGAGAAAGTGAATCATGGGAAGTGTGTTAGTTTATCACTTTCAGTAATAAACCTCGGGTCACCACTGAAAATAATGGCGCAGGTTTAAACAACAAAAGGAAGTATTTACTCACACACACGCAGACAAACCATGGGATTTTTGCCAGGATTTCTGAAGGCAAGACTGACACAGGTTAAAAGAGACTAATCAAGTTCTCGAATTCGGAGGATAGTCATCGATGCTAATTAGTCCAGGATGGCATGCTAAGTCACTACCTCTTGTTTTGCCAGAAGCTAGGAATTGGACGTGGATCTACTGATGATTAACTGTTATGTTCTTTCCCTTTGGCACCTGCATTGGCCACGTGTCTAAGAAGACAGGGTAGCTGGGCTAGATGACCTTTGGCCTGACCTGGTATGGCCATTCTTGTGTGCTTATTTCCATACTTGTGGGAGCAATTCAAGACAAAGAACCTATCTAGCTGTTAACTGAAATGAATGCACCTGCCAAGATAAGACTATAATCTCTTCAGTTGCAGGGAGGTCTCCTGGAGAGGGACACTCCCCTTAGAAAGAGAGGAGCCCCAGCAGCGCTGCCGATAACTGCTTACCTGTTTACTCTCAATACAAGGGCCTGCAAACGAAACCCCCTCACCCTAAAAGGAGGCGGAAGACATCATGAACTTAAGAGATATGTTTTAGGAGAAGCTGTTTGACTAATAATTTGGACCCATGGGAAGGGAATATTGCCTTAAAGACTCTGGTTTTGTGAATGTTACCCCAAAATAAAAAACACATAAGAAGGACGAATAAAAATGCCACGAAGCTTAAACAACAAAGTATAAAGAATGTCATTAAAAGTGGAAGTTACAATCCTAAGATGAAAATAAAACGAGAGCATAATAACTTTTATCTTGGCAAATGAAGTGTAAAGTTAATTAGAATGCCAGAAAAAATGAAAGAAACTAGCCAGCTCATATTAGCAATTTTTTTAGGAAAACTTCAGAAGCCAGAAAGCCTGCTAAAACCACGCAGGGGGCCACTGGACAATCCAGAATGCTACAGGAACACTTAAAACTGGATAACTACATTCAGTCGACTCACATGTTCTTTGCATCTCACGGCTGAGATGTGAGGGAAAATTCCCAAACCTGACCATTCTTTGAGTGACAGACTGAGGAACTGTCCCAGTGGTGTGTCATAGAGGAGGTTTTTGGAAACAAATTGATAAATTAAACAGTAAAAATCACTGGACCAGATGGTATCACCCAAGAGTTCTGAAGGAACTCAAATTTGAAATTGCAGAACTACTAACTGTGGTATGTAACCTATCATTTAAATCAGCTTCTGTACCAAATGACTGGAGGGTAGCTAATGTGACGCCAATTTTTAAAAAAGGCTCCAAAGGTGATCCTGGCAATTACAGGCCAGTAAGCCTGACTTCAGTACCAGGAGAATTGGTTGAAGCTATAGTAAAGAACAGAATTATCAGACAGCTAGATGAACATGATTTGTTGGGAAAGAGTCAATATGGTCTTTGTAAAGGTAAATCATGCCTCACCAATCTACTAGAATTCTTTGAGAGGGTCAACAGACATATGGACAAGGGAAAACAGTGGATATAAGTATCAGAGGGGTTGCCGTGTTAGTCTGGATCTGTAAAAAGCGACAGAGTCCTGTGGCACCTTATAGACTAACAGACGTATTGAAGTGTAAGCTTTAGTGGGTGAATACATGTGTCTGACGAAGTGGGTATTCACCCATGAAAGCTTATGCTCCAGTGGATATAGTGTACTTAGATTTTCAGAAAGCCTTTGACAAGGTCCCTCAGCAAAGATTCTTAAGTGAAATAAGCTGTTATTGAATAAGAGGGAAGGTCCTCTTATAGATTGTTAACTGGTTAAAAGATAGGAAACAAAGGGTAGGAATAAATGGTCAGTTATCAGAACGGAGAGAGGTAAATAGTAGTGTCCCCCAGGAGTCTGTACTGGGACCTGCCCTATTCAACATATTCATAAATGAGCTGGAAAAACGGATAAACAGTGAGGTGGCAAAATTTGCAGATGGTACAAAACTACTTAAGATAGTTAAGAGCTACAAAACTGGGCGACTGGGCAAGAAAATGGCAGATGAAATTCAATGTTGATAAATGCAAAGTAATGCACATTGGAAAACACAATCTCTACTGTACATATAAAATGATGAGGTCTGAATTAGCTGCTCCGGGGGGGGGAACGGTGAAAGTAGACCTCTGCTCATGTCCCCACTCCAGGTCCTCTGCCCCGGGCAGTGCAGGGATCTATGCTACCCACAGCTGCCCATGCAGCTCTCCCTGATCCTACCCTGGCCAGAGAGTGGGGACTCGGAGCTGCAGCCCAGCTATGATAAGAGCTGCATGGGCAACTGTGGGGATATGTGGTGGACTCTCCACCTGCTCCTAGTGCTGGGGGCCCCCAAGAGCAGCCCTCAACTCATGTTGAGGGTCCACGGCTCCCTACAGCTGCCTGTATGTCTCTTACTACGTCCCTGGACTGCAGCTCCAGGGTCGTTCTCCACCTCTCCCCAGCAGGAGCCATGTTGGGGAGAGCTGCACGGGCAGCTGTGGGGAGCCAATGTGGGGTCATCAACCCTCCACCTCCACCTGACTTGGGCCGGGCAGGGAGCCCATGGGGCAGGGACATGGGCTGGGGGTTGTTTTCGGGCCCTCCACGGGCAGGTGGATGCTGGCCTGGCCGGGAGGTGGGGCTTTGGGGAAGAGGGCAATGTCTGCCATGGCGAAAAGTGGGAGGGCTATGGCCCTCCCTCCCCGCCCCGCTGGTTCTGGCGCCCGTGCTTCTGGGCACCAAGTTACAACTATTTTGCTGCAGACCCTGGCTCTCAAGTCAGTTTGTCTGTGTCAAGATCACTGCATGCTGACTCTCTCCCTCTGTGAGCTTCCAACTGAGCTGACCACTCTCCTCCCTTCTTTCCCTCCTCTTTTCTACCAGGGGCACCTTTTTAACCTCTCAGGGTTTTTTGATCTGAACCCTAGGCTTGGGAAGGGATAAAACATCTTAATTTGCCAGGCAGGTTGTTTCTTCTCTCAATTGATGGCCCAGCCCTTGTTGTCTTAATTCTTTTGACATGGGTACTGAGAAGCTGTATTGTCTCGCTCTGCCTGGGTTGCTTATCAATGCCCTCTACAGTCTCCTTCGTTTAACTCTATGCATTTGGTCAGAAAGCAATATCAAACTGAATAGGAAATAATCATATGTAATATTCCTAAGAAATAGTACTTTTTCCCAGTTTTTCATGAAAGAAATATAGTCTTAATATTTTAACACATTGGATTACCAAAAAGAATATTCTAGACACTTTTCCTCAAGTCTTACACTTTTTTAGTTTACCTTCAAGTGGTTGTGCACTTATACATTCTGCAGTTGGTGGGTCTGCTCAGTGCACTTGAGTGAGAGACTTTGGGTAGCAGTACTGTTGGAGTATTGTATGTGCCGTATGTGTCCTCATGCTTGCAGTTGATGGCATGAAGGGCGAGGCCACTATGACTCCTTCGCAATTCCTTCTTGCTGCCTGTGATGAGAATCAGAGCTCCCTGTGTCTCTTGGAGATATAGTTTCTTTCTAGGTGCGTAGTGTGGTTAAATTCTGATTGTAAATAGTTCATTAGTGTTAGCTTAGCAATAGTTTATCCCTTAGAATGATCTCTTATTTTAATGCCTTCCTGGAATTTGCAGTGCTGTAAATATGCAAAAGTCTCCAGGCTTTAAACAGCAGGACTCCTGCAGAGATACGTTGCTATCTAACAATGAGCATTCAGTTTGTTTATTTTGTTTAGGCAAAGGACAAATGTTCAGTTTGCAGGTCCTTATCTCTAATTAAGAAGTCCAGAGAACTCCTTTTGGAAAGGTGATTCAGCCCTACTCTGATCCTATTTACTGCTTCATGATAGAGCTTCAGAGCGGTAGCCATGTTAGTCTGTATTAGCAAAAACAATGAGGAGTCCTTGTGGCACCTTGGAAACTAACAAATTTATTTGGGCATATGCTTTTGTGGGCTAAAAGAGGTTTTAGACTGCGAAAGCTTATGCCCAAATAAATTCGTTAGTCTGTAAGGTGCCACAAGGACTCCTCATTGTTTTTGTTGATAGAGCTTGAATGCTTCTCTACAAAAAGTGCTCCTTTAGTTGCATCTCAGAAGAGCATTCAAAGTTCATGGTGAAAATTAGATGCTGTTTTGCTTCTCCAGGACCTTCTTCAAAGTTCTGTAAGAGATCATTGGTAAAAGACTGAGTTAAATCTAAGAAGGGCTCCTAGCCTTTGCACAAGGATGAACAACATAGATAGTTCTGCAGCACTGAATTAAGACCAGAGATCAGGGCAGAGTTCTGCATTGCGACCAACACACTACACCTCGTGCTGTGGATTGTCATTGGTTAAACTGCTTGGAAAAATTGTGCTATCAGGAAGTCCAGAATATCTTGATCAGCAGAAGACAAACATCTATGAGATTGACCTACCTCACTAAATGGAAAAGTTTCTGTGCCTGGGCTGTGTCCTATCAGCTCTCTTCTACTCAGGCTTAAGTTTTTGATGTTTTCAAATAGGATGGACTGAGAGTCCTGAGTCTTTGACTTCCATTGACCTCCATATCAGTTATCCACCCACTGATACAGGGTACCTTGTTTTTTTCCACATCCCATGGTGGTTATGTTTCTCAAGGAGCTTATCAGAGTTTACCCACTTATTTGGGATCCAGTTCCGCCTTGGATCTCAGTGTTCTCCTGTTGTGGTTTATGGGCCTCTCTTTTGAGCCAATGGCTTCTTGCTCTCTCTTCCACCTGTTGGCGAAAATAATGATCCTTGGTGGTGATCATATCTGTCAGGAGAGTTTGAGTTGCAGGCTCTTATGGCAGACTCACCTGACATGATTCTCCACAAGGACAAAGTCTCTTTGAGGCTGCATTCAAAGTGTGTTGAAAATCATTCTGGATTTTCACTAAAACCAATCTGTCTGCTTGCCAATTTTTCCTCCTGAAGCATCATTCACTCAGTCATGGGGAAAGGCTTCATTCTCTGGATGTTTGCAGAGCTCTGTCCTTTTATATCAGTAGTATGAGACAATATGGAGCATGACCTATGCAAAAGAATGAAAGGGAAGGCAGCTCTGCTCAATGAATATCAGTGGATTTCATTTTGTATAAGGACCTGTTATGATTTATCTAACCACTCCTGTGAGAGAGAAACTAAATGAATTCTTTGCATCGGTCTTCACTGTTGAGTACGTGAGGGAAATTCCCAAACCTGAGCCATTCTTTTTGGGTGACAGATCTGAGGAACTGTGCCAAATTGAGGTGTCATTAGAGGAGGTTTTGGAACAAATTGATAAACTCAGCAGTAATAAGTCTCCAGCACCTGATGGCATTCACCCAAGCTTTCTGAAGGAACTCAAATGTGAAATTGCAGGACTACTAACGGTCATCTGTAACCTATCATTTAAATCAGCTTCTGTACCAAATGACTGGAGGATAGCTAATGTGATGCCAATTTTTAAAAAGGGCTCCAGAGGTGACCCTGGCAACTACAGGCCAGTAAAGGGCTCAACTTCAGTACCAGGAATGGTTGATACCTACGTCGTCAAAGGAACCAACAATTGCAGACACATAGATGAAACATAATTTGTGGGAAAGTAGTCCAACATGTTTTTGTAAAGGGTGAGAATCAATGCCGTCACCAGCAGCTCTCTGAATTCTCTGAAAGGTCCAGCAAGGCATGTGACAAAGGAGATATCCCAGTGAAGATATAAGTGTAGTAGATTTTCAGAAAGCACTTTGACAGGGCACCCTCCACAAAGGCTCTTAGAGCAAAATAAGTAGTCATTCCGAGCGGATAAGAGGGAAGGGTGTCTCGGGTCGATGTGGATTGTTATTGGTAAAAGATGGAGAACAAAGGTAGGAATAATGGTCAGTTTTCAGAAATGGAGAGAGGTAAAGTAGTGGTGTCCCCCCAAGGATCTGTACTGGGCCATAGTCCCTGTCTTACATATTCATCTAACGATCTGGAAAGGAGTATAACAGGTGTGCAGATGATACAGGAAACACTTGCTATAGATAGTTAAGTCCCAGGCAGACTGGGAAGAGCATTCAAAAGGATCGGGCGAACAATGACTGGGCTGGTACTGGGCAACAAAATGGCTGATGAAATTCAGTGTTGATTAAGATGTAAAGGTAAGTGCACACTGGGGAAAACATAATCACAGCTTCAGCCATATCAAATGATGGAGTCTATAAGTAGCTGTTACCCTTGGAGGTGCTGCAAGAAAGAGATCTTTGGCGTCAATTGGGATATTCTTTGGAAATACATCCATTCAATGTGCAGCGGCAGTCAAATAAAAGTGGGACAGAAATGTTGAGAATCAATCAAAGAAAATGTGGATGAGGTAATTAAGACAAAAATATCATATGCCCTGTATAAAATCCATGGTAATGCTGTCACTGATACCTTGAATACTGTGTGCAGGTGTGTCATACTCCATCTGCAGAAAAGAGATAGTGCTGGGAAGTTGAAAGGTTCCAAAAGGGCACACAAAAATGATATTAGGTGGTAAGAAACAGGTTTCCATATGACGGAGAGATTACTATAAGACAGGGACGAGTTCAATCAGTGAAAGTGGCAACTAAGGGGATATGATAGAGGTGTAAAGATCATGAAGTGGTATAGGAAGAAAGTAAAATAAGGAGTGTATTTACTCCTTCTCATAATACAAGAACAAGGGGCCACCAAATGAAATTAATAGGTAACAGGTTTAAAACAAACACAATAAAGTATTTTTTCACGCAACGCACTGTCAGCCTCTGAAACTCCTTTCCAGTTGGTGTTGTGAAGGCCAGTACTATAATGGGGTTCAAATGGGAGCTAGATAGATTCATGGAAGATAGGTCCCTGAATGGCTATTAGCCAGCATGGGCAGGAATGGTGTCCCTAGCCTCTGTTTGCCAGAAGCTGGGATTGGGTGACAAGGTCTGGATCACTTGATGATAACCTGTTCTGTTCATTCTCTCTGGGGCACCTGGCATTGGCCACTGTCAGAGGACAGGATACTGGGCTTGATGGACTTTTGGTTTGACTCAACATGTCTGTTCTTATGTTCTAATGCCCATTCTACCAGGTTTCAAGCTACTTTCTCAGTAAAGTGCCCATCCTGGATGTTTACAAAGCTGCTTACATGGTTATCAGTACATACCTTTTCGAGACAATGCATTGCTACTCAGACATCCCAGGTTAGTTGTGGACCTTGGTGAATCAGTTTTACAGTCCTTGTTCCAGTAGACTCCACCACCTGAAATAAGAACTGCTAGTATATATGCACAAAGATTTGAAGGAGGAAAAAAAGTGTTATCTGTACAGTAACTGTTCTTCAAAATGTGTTGTGCACATATATATTCCACACCCTCCCTCGTACCCCATTGCTTGAGTTGTTACCAAGTTTCTGGTATGAAGGAGCTGAGATAGTCCCACTCTTTAAGCCCTCCATTACAGATATGACAGGCAGGGCATGTGCACTTGCTCCAACAGTATTTTTACCAAAAATTTCTGGCACAGCCAGAATTTTCCTAAGGAGAGGTCCTAGAGTTCTCTCTCTGTTGCTCTGCTCCTAGTGCTGCACACTCTGATCCCTTCCCAGCCGCCGCTATCCCTACACCCAGCCTTGAGCTCTCTGACAGCTGTCCCCTATGCCCAGTCCTGAGTTATTTGATGCTGCCTTTGTACCCAGACCACACTCTCTGCCTGCACATCCAGCCCTGTACTCTTTTCCCCAACATTGCCCCACACCCAGCTCTGAGCTCGCCTCCTGCACCCATCCCTGCAATCTCCCTATCCCACAGCCAGTCCTGGGATAGGGAGAGGTGATCAGCATGGAGAGCACCATACCCACGAGGGGCCAGGCAGTTCTGGGACACCCAGACCCCATCCTCCTGTCTCTACTTCCTCAGTAGGTTCCAAAAGCCTGGATCCAATTCTCCCACCCTCCTGGGGACTGGGGGTTGGGGTGCCTGGTGCCCATGGGAGTCAGAAGGACTGCAAATGCCAGGGTGAGTGATAAGGTGCACAGAGTTGCAATGCCACTTATAGTTGGCCTGGCCATCTCTCCATTATGCCAGTGGGGAAGGGGCTTTGCTGTTATGACACCTGCCTCTGGTCAGGGTCCAATGTGCGGGGGGAGACTGGGTCCCCTGTCCTTCTCATCATTGCACCCCTGCTGACTCAAGTGTACTGGGTGCACATACACCAACAGTGGAATGTATCTGTGGACAATCCATCTGGAAGAACAGTTGCTATACAGGTACCAAGTAACCATTCTTTCCAATTGTTTGGTCTCTGAAGCTGGCACAAACTAATTAAATTAAAATATAATATCTATTGCCTCACATTGTAAAGTCAGATGACTTTAATCTCAAAACTCTTTCAAAAGTGACATGAACAAATAAGTGTTTGTGACAGTAGAAAGTCTCTAGTATTAGTCACTTGGGCTTATTTTCATAATACACATGAATTTGCCAGTTGGAAATAATATAGCTATCCCAAACTTGCATCGGTTTATAATGTGCTTTTTCTTACATTTCCTAAGCGTCGCACACACTAAATTTCTATACCTTGAGGAGTTCACAGTTGAAAAATGACAAAGGTTTGGATTTGATTAACTGGCACCAGGCAATAAGGTACTTGAGGGAAATATTTTACCACATGAACTGAATGTTTAAAGAAAAAAGGTTGAAAAGTAAATAGGGTTTTTTCATTTTGATTTATAGGGGCTCAGAATTTTGATGTCATCAGACTTTCAACGTATCGGACTGCCTGCAAACTGAGATTTGTGCAGAAAAGATGTAATCGTAAGTCATTACACTGTACCCTTCCATGAGCAGGTTGATTACTACATATGTATTTGATTTGGGAATATGCTATACGAGCAAGTTTAAAGAGTAAAGATTATATCTTGGCAATTGCGGAAACTATAGTTTAAAACAGATTTTACTTTATTTTAGAAATTAAAAACAGTGATGGAATCATTAATAAAACATAAGTGAAATATTAAAAATTAAGGCATGTGCAGTATTTATTTGCACTTCTTGAAATCTTAGGTAGAATATTAGCTGATTATATAATTCACTTATGAATATTTACCATACAGTATGATCTAAGTTTTATAGTATTTTAGTCAGTGTTTTCTCATACAGTTCATTGATCTTATAGTTCATTAATAAAGATTAATCCACAAGGTAATGTATGATAATAGTCTTTACATTAATTCTTCAAACTAGGTTATTGCATTATATTTGTAATCTGTTGTATTGATTGCTGTGGAGAACAAAACAGAGTAGATTTATGGACTTAAGAACAAATCCTTCCTTCCCTTGGATGACCCTAGATAAAGTGGAATGCTATAATTCAGTTGTGGGGAAAGACAGAGCATGACTTCGGGGACGTGTGCAATATTGTGTGCTGCAATCGAATGGGGGGATGGTGCACCTGCCAAAGGGATTGTCTGTGTGGTTTGGGAGAGGATTATTTTCTCTCTTCTCATTCCTTTGGAGAACTCCTTAATCAGCTGTGCACTGAGGACAACAATTGCCCCTTAATTCACAGAGGTGAGTGAAAAATGCTTCCCCTGGATCAGCCCAAGATACTGTTTATAGAATTTTTGCAAAGCTCTTTATTTTTCGCTGTTACTTGTATAGTTTTTATAACCTATCTTGTTAAAAAGCTTGTGTTTTCAGCTCTCTCCCATAGCTAGTAGAGGGATAGTGTCCTGAAGTGGTGGCTTAAACCTTCCAATATGGTCTCTTTTGCTGTGGTTCCATTTGTGATGGCCCAAGGATAAAGCTCTGAAAGTTTCCAGATCAGGGTTTCTATTATGGTAGCTAAATATTTCTAAAAAGAAAGAAGTGAAGCTGGGTCTCAGCTTCCTCTTAGTAAATAATAGTAAAGCAAAATTTTGTAATTAACTAGGAGGCAAGTCAGTGGTGAATATAAAGCTTGTTCGAGTAGAATTACTGTTTTCAGATTTGCTTTTACACCATTTTAGAAGCATGATGTATGTTTCATTCTTGCAAGTGTGGAGAAGGAATCTGCCTAATTTATTTTGGGGTCTCACAAAAAATATTGACAGAAAAATACCCATTTACAAGCATACATTCTGAAAAATGTAAACCAGTATTTGTTTCAGTCCAACCAAAGTATAGCATGACTTATCTTGGGCAGCAGACAATGGATGATAGGAAAAAAAAAGGAAAGGTCACCAGTGATATGGGGTTACATCACTGATAGAGTCAAAAGAACCAAAAGCATGGACTGACAGCCTTACATAACAATATACAATAAAGTGTATCTAACTTGGCCTGATCAGTGACTCAACACAGAAATCAGACTGGACTGTACTGTCATGTGGAAGATGCAAATTCAAGACTCATTTTGAGCTTTTCACAATGTGGTAGGAGGATCTAAGAACATCAAAATATGCAACACCATCTTGTTTTAAGAATTTCTCATGTGACTTATTTAAGGTTGAATTAAAAAGTGAAATAAGTATTAAGCAATAAATGACGTATTTAAAGTGTAAAGAAGGCCTGAAATTTCTTTTTGGAAGTCTTATTTTTGTTTTTTACATTAGAAATTCAGGTTTTGGCTATCTTGGAATGGTGACAAATTGAAAAAGTGTTAGGATTATGACAGTGCAAGTACCAAGGAAGTAAAAAATCTTGTGAAACTAAAAACAGAAAGTTGCACCAGTATAACTAAAGATATGATATTGTACCAGTTTAGATAAATTAATGTACAACTTGCCTAAAAACAATAGACACTCAATTATATTACTCTGGTCAAAACATTATAACCTTCCTGTTGTGAAAACCATTACATCAATATAAAAGTGTTCTATACTGGTATAAAAGTTGTAAAATTCCTGTACAATAGGGGTTATACCAGTACAATTACTGTGATTACTAAATACAGCACTCCCTAACTGAAATAGTTATACTGGTACAAAGTCTGTGTAGACTAGACTGTAGTGACCACAGAGTTACACCAATTTAACTAGGGCTATGTTTACGCAGCGCTGCAGCGCAGACTTTGGTGTGTTCTTCAGTTCACATCCCCGAAGCGTTGTGGATCAGCGGGTAATGATCAATCTATTGAGGATTGATGTATTGCGTCTTGTCTAGACGCTATACATCGATCCCTGAACTCACTCCTCGTCGACTCTGGAACTCCACCAGGAGGAGTGGTGGCCATCGATCCCGCGCCGTGAGGACGCGAAGTAAGTCGATCTAAGATACGCAACTTCAGCTTCGAGAATAGCATAGCTGAAGTTGCGTATCTTAGATCGATTTCCCCCCCCACATTGTAGACCAGGCCTTAGAGTGCAACAATTGCACTCTCCATTTCACATCCCCGAAGTCTGCACTGTGGTGCAAAGTAGACAAGACCTAAATTGGTGCAACATCACAACTCAAATTAAATGGTGTAACTTGTGTGTATGGACAAGGCCTAAGAAGGGAGTGTTTTATTCACAATTTAAAATGCAGATATTGGGTTCATTAAAACCTACTTAACTGAGGGTATGTCTACAATAGCGACTGTCCATCTGTCTTGTCCCATAATCCCCCAATGTCCTTGTTTAAATCCCAAAAGCATGAAGGTGAGTAAGCTAGTTTGCCTGAGGTATGTGCGTAAGTACGTGTCTCAGGCTCGGACATGACCCCTTATCCATACCAATTTGCAATGTGGAGTAAGGAGCTTGTACAAGGTCTCGAGTGTCAGTAGTCATCCACCCCCAGTCCTACAATGCACTGAATGCTTTTCTCCTTGAGTCCTACTCAAACTATAAAGGACCCTGTCCTCCTGTTTTCACCAGTAGTAGCAAGCTGTGGTGACCATATCAGAACAGGTTTCTGCCATACTCTTTTGATCAATATAAGTAAGTGTGGATCCTACTTTGAGAACAGCTGCCTGGTCCTCCAACTACACTTGGGTGCTGATTAATGTGTGATTGGAGTTACAATGTCCTCCATAACTTTGCCAAAAGCAGAAGGAACATGTATTTCAGGAAATGTCACAGAAGCTTTGAATCAGGTGGACATTGAGCTGACTCCAGCCTGTTCCAGGAAAGCATCAAGCACTTGAGGCTCCTGCACAGGAGGGCAAAAGACTAGAACAGTTATAAGAACATAGGAAAGGCCATTGTGGTCAGACCAATGGTCCATTTAGCCTGGTATTCTATCTTCCAATAGTGGCCACTGCCAGATGCTTCAGCGAATGAACAGAAGAGGGCAATTTATCAAATGATCCATCCACTGTTGTCTAGTCTCAGCTTCTGTCAGTTAGAGGTTTAGGGATATCTGGAGTATGGGATTGCGTCCCTGGCCATCTTGACTAATAACCATCAAAGGGCCTATCTTCCATGAACTTATCTAATTGTTTTTTGAACCCAGTTATACTTTTGACCATCACAGCTTCCCTGGCAATGAGTTCCACAGCTTGACTGTGCTGTGTGAAGAAGTACTTCCTTATAATTGTTTAAAACCTGCTGCCTATTAATTTCATTTGGTGACCCTTGGTTTGTGTGTTATGTGAAGGAGTAAATAACACTTCCTTATTTACTTTCTCCACACCATTCTTGATTTTAAAGACCTCTCTCATATCTTCCCCCTTAGTCACCTTTTCTAAGGTGAACAGTCCCAGTCTTTTTAATCTCTCCTCATATGGAAGCTGTTCCATACTGCTAATCATCTTTGTTGTCTTTTTTTGGTATTTTTTCCATTTCTATTACATTTTTTTTAAGATGGGGTGACCAGAACTATATACAGTATTCAAGGTGTGGGTGTACCATGGGTTTATATAGTGGCATTATGATATTTTCTGTCTTATTGTCTAGTCCTTTCCTAATGGTTCCTATTAGCTCTTTTGACTGCCGCTGCACACTGAGCAGATGTTTTCAGATAACTAGTGCGACAAAGTTCCTCCTCTACCTTGGTGGGTCCTGTGTTTATTGGTGGATTTTGTTAGCCTCAGAGATCTTCCTGAGTTGGATCAGGAGTTGGGAGGTTTTGGGGGGAACCCAGGCCCGCCCTCTACTCCAGGTTCCAGCCTAGGGCGCTGTGGATCACAGCTGTCTATAGTGCCTCCTGTAATAGCTGCATGACAGCTACAACTTCCTGGGCTACTTTCCCATGGCCTTCTCCAAACACCTTCTTTATCCTCACCACAGGACCTTCCTCCTGGTGTCCGATAACGCTTGTACTGCCTACCATCTCCACAGCAACACCCTCATCGACTCTCAGCTCCTTGCACCTCTTGCTCCCAGCTCCTGCACTATGCCACCAGTACAAACTGAAGTGAGCTCCCTTTTAAACCCAGGTACCCTGATTAGCCTGCCTTAATTGATTCTAGCAGCTTCTTGATTGGCTGCAGGTGTTCTAATCAGCCTGTCTGCCTTAATTGTTTCCAGAAAGTTTCTGATTGTTCTGGAACCTTCCGTTACCTTACCCAGGGAAAGGGGACCTACTTAACCTGGGGCTAATATATCTGCCTTCTATCACTCTCCTGTAGCCATCTGGCCTGACCCTGTCACACTATCCATAATGACTCAAGATCTTTCTTGATTAGTAACAGCTAATTTAGACCCCATCAATTTTTATGTATAGCTGGGATTATTTTTTTTCCAATGTGTGTTATTTTGCACTTGTAAACATCAAATTTTATCTTCCTTTTTGTCGCCCAGTTTTGTGAGATCCCTTTGTATCTTGAGTAATTTTATATTATCTGCAAACTTCTGCCACCTCACTTTTACCTCCTTTTTCAGACCTGTATTGAACAGCATACGTCCCAAACCACCAGATCCATGGGGACCATGCTGTTTACCTCTCTCCATTCTGAAAACTGACTATTTACGCCTATTCGTTGTTTCCTGTCTTTTAATCACTTACTGATCCATGAGAGGACCTTCCCTCTTATCACATGACCGCTTACTTTTTTTAAAAGCCTTTGGTGGGGGCCTTGTTAAAGGCTTTCTGAAAGTGCAAGTACACTAGATTACCTTTGTCTGTCCTGTCAAAGAATCCTAATAGATTGGTGAGGCATGATTTCCTTGTACAAAAGCCATGTTAGCTCTTCACCAATGTCATGTTTGTTTATGTGTCTGATAATTCTGTTCTTTACTATAATTTCAACCAGTTTGCCTGGAACAGAAGTTATGTTTACTGTCCTGTAATTGCCACAGTTGCCTCTAGACCCTTTTTTTAAAAATCTGCATTATATTAGCTATCCTCCAGTCATCTGGTACAGAGGCTGATTTAAATGATAGATTACATACCAGAGTTAATATTTCTGCAATTTCAGATTTTCTTCCAAACTCTTGGGTGAATACCATTTGGTCTTATTGTTCAATTTTTTAATTTGTTCCAAAACGTCTTCTGTTGACACCTCAATCTGGGACAGTTCCTCAGATTTGTCATCTAAAAAGAATGGCTTGAGTGTGCAGTTCTTCCCCATATCCTCTGCAGTGAAGACAGGTGCAAAGCATTAATTTAGCTTCTCCACAACAGTACTGTCTTCCTTCAGTGCTCCTTTAGTACTTCCATGGTCCAGTGGCCCTAGTGGCTGTTTGGCAGGCTTCCTGCTTCTGATATGCTTAAATAAATTTTGCTGTTTGTGTCCTTAGCTAATTGTTCTTCAAATTCTTGTTTGGCCTTCCTAATTATGCTTTCATATTTGACTTGTCAGAGTTTATCCTCCTTTCTATTTTCCTCACTAGGATTTGACTTTCAATTTTTAAGGGATGACTTTTTGCTTCTAAATGCCTCTTTTATTTTGGTGTTTAGCTATGGTGGCATTTTTTGGTCCTCTTGCTGTTTTTTTTTTGTTGACTATACATTTAGTGTGATCTCTCTTATTTTAAATAGTATCTATGCAGTTTGCAGGCATTTCACCCTTCTGACTGTTCTTTTTTAATATCCATTTAACTGGATTCCACATTTCTGTGTAGTTTCACTTTGTGAAGTTAAATGGTACTATGATGAGTTTCTTTGGCATTTTTCCTCCACAAGGATGTTAAATGTAATTACATTATGGTCACTATTATTGAGTGATTCAGCTATATTCACTTCTTGGACCAGATTGTGTGCTCCACTTAGGACTAAATCAAAACTGGCTCTTTCCTTGTGTGTTCTAGGACAAGCTGCCCCAAAAAGCCGTCATTTAATGTGTCTAGAAATTTTATGTCTGCATCCCTTCTTGAGGTGACATGTTCCCAGTCAGTTTAGGGATAGTTGAAGTCCCCTATTATTATTATTATTAGGTTTTCTGTTTTTTGTAGCCTCTTTAATCTCCCTGAGTATTTCACAGTTGTGATCACCATCCTAATCAGGGGGTCAATAGTATATCCCTATTGCTAAACTCTTACTGTTCAAACATGGTATGTCTATATAGAGATGCCATGCAACAGTTTGATTCATTTAAGATTTTTACTTTATTTAACTCTGCTTTGTTTCACATGTAGAGCTACTTCCTCACCAGTACGACCTACTGTGTCATTCCAAATATATTTTGTACCCTGGTATTACCACATCCCTTTGATTATCTTCATTCCACCACGTTTCTGTGATGCCTATTATATCAACATCCTCATTTAATGCCAGGCACTTAAGTTCACCCATTTTAATATTTAGACTTCAAGTATTGGTATAAAAGCATCTGTACATTTTGTCAGTATGTCATTGTCCAATGGAATGCTGATGAGGGCCAGGATGAGGAGGCAGCAGGGACTATGGAGGATGTCCCAGAAGACCCAAAGGATGAGGCGCATGTGTCTTTTGCACCTTTACCTAGACGAGCTGGTTGAGGAATCCCCTCTTCACCTCCCTTACCCCCCAACAAACCTGAGGAGGAACCCAAGTTGTGGCAGGAAGCAGAACCTGAGGCTGGTAAGTTACAGTGGACCCCCATCTTCCCTGTCAATATCCGCTCTTGCTCTGGTGTTACATTGCTGATTTTAAGCCCAATCCTTGTTCTGCTCAACCCAGAAATATCCCCGAGCAAGATACTGCTATAAATCAATTATTTGTATTGATTTCTGATGAGTCACTTGGGGGTTAGGAGTCACTATTATGCATTTGGCTGAAGCTATGTCTTAAAAACAGATTATTAGAGAAAAATCATTGTGCCCTGTGTGTGTACTTTCCTTGGCAAGCAGTCAGGCAGCAATGACCTGGGGCTGCGTGAACCAGGGAAAAGGAGCAAGTAGATTTACCAAGTTCCTGGTTGAGTATAGGACAATTGTAAAAATTATAGAAAACTTAGTTTGTCTGAAGCTAATAACAGCTGTCTTTCATCCCTTGGAAGATTACATTGTTTCTGTACTTTTATCACCCAACCCCAAGCTTACTGTCCTCTTACAAAACTGAGCTATGTGGAATGGGGAGAAGGTTTGAGATGGAGGAGTGGGCTGTGGAAAGGGAAGGGAATACTTTGAGGAAAAGTTAGTCACAGCAGTCCTTTCTCCCTTGGAAGATTGCACATTTTTTCCTGTCCTGCTCCCTGATGTCTTGCCTTGCCCCACACTGAGCCATGCTGCGCAAGCTGGGGGAAATGGAGGTGGGAGAAGGATCCAGACTGGCAGTTGGATAAACACAGTGTGGTGTCCCTTTGCAGTGGAGAAGTGAGGGGCCTGTGGCACAGATCTGAATCTTCAGAGGAGAAAATACAGTTGCAGTATCTTTCTTGCCCTCCATTTCGCCATTGCTAGATAGGCATGGGGCAGAATCTTCTGGTGATGCTGGGGGTTCTGGATGGTGCTATATGTTGTTTACATCTCCCTATACACAGAAACTCCATATGTTAGTTGAGAATATAGTCAATTTCCAGTTGAATTGCCTCTTAGTCCTGTAAGTATATTTCACCAAATTTCTGGCATAGCAGAAACACCAGCTAGGTCTTGAGGTTCAGTGGCAGTGTTGCAAATCTGCTTGGTACACCTTCAGAGCTATCCAAACCCGTCCATTCAGCAATATATAGAGGGTTGACCATTAGCAGAAAAGTCTTTTGCATAGATTGCCAGATCTTCTCCACAGGACTGCAAAGCCATCTCTTTTCTATTCTGGTACCTTGAAAACTGTTACATTCTCCAAATGGTCGCCAGCCTTTAAAGAATAATTTGCATACTGATAACATAGCCCCTGAAAGGAAATGTCCCTCCCCCTGCTTTGAGACACTATGAAAATTTTAATTTTTTTAAAACATCAGTACATTTTTCTTACCATTCATAGCCTCTGCTCCTTCTTCCTGGTATGCAAAAGTTGTCTGAGAACCAAGGATAGTATAATAGTTGCATTCATGGAATGATGAAAAGTATCATAAGTTGTGGCCTTCTACAGCAAAGTTTTTTATGGATGGTAGGAATTTCTCAGCTTCTTCCAAAGGAAAAAAAAGTGCTACCCTTGTCTTTGAATTGGCAGGACCTTCGTCTCCTGAGAGGGAATCCATTCTGTCAGGAAAGCAGGCACGGCACCTCAAAGACAGCAGGGGCAGATGGAGAAGGACCCTCAAAGAGCTATTCGGAGAGATGGACAGGAGGAAGAAGGAGCAATCTGAGTTCTTTGGGGCATGAGAGGATTGTTCTCCCCAGTAGGAAGACATACTGATGAACTGGTTCATGAGCAGGAGGCAAGCCATAGGGAATGGGAGCATTCCCTATTGGAGAGACTCGTAGAATTGGTGGTCGACTGAGTTTGGGGTCTGCTTGCTGCCATTGCCTCTGCACAGCCGCTGCCACCTACTTCTCCAGCTGCTGCCCAGGGTACAGCTGAGCCAGACGACCTAACCCCCAAGTGACCAGATGGGGACAATGGAGCCTGCAAGAATCCTGGGAAAAATACCCTCCACTGTTATCCAAAACACTTTTGCTGGGGGACACCCCGAGCATCCAAGAGGGGAAAGATGAGCTTGCAGGAGTCCCTGAATCCCACCGAGTGTTATCGTTTCCTTGACTTGTGTCCTAAGTATAATGAACATAAGATATTTTTAGGTTCTTGATTGGGACCCACAATTCACAGCACATGAATTGCAATGGTGTAACTATCTGGTGCTATTATACTACAAACACTTTTCTGTCTGCATCCCTCTCTTCCTCTGTTCAAAAATATCTGAAGGCCCAAGGATATATGCACATGATGGGGAAGTGCAGTTAGTGCTCTGTACATAGAGAAATTATTAGTTCTTGGTGCAGCAGAACACACAACTTAAATGTTCTGGGGCTGGAGGTTTGGTGCAAGTTCCTAAGACGACTCTAGAAAGGTCTGTCTTATCATTCAGAAGTTCCTTGTTCTAAAGCCACTGCTGGTCATCCCAGGTTTCCAAAATGATGTGATCCTCCAACACTTATTTGTTCTCTTGCACCAGAAGTGATGGTCCACTCCAGGATATACTGTGACAATACTGGCATTCACCATATCTATACCATATGAGCTAAATTACTTGTCATTTAGCAGCAAGGTCAGCAGTCTTTGATATGTCAAATTTCTGCCCAAATTCCACTTATCATCTTGCTAAACACCTACTCCACTGCATAACTGCTTATTCTGCAATAAGGAGCAGGAGCAGACCCACATCATCATACCATTGCTGTGTCTTACATCCACTTTGGCAGGGAATAACAGTGAGGGGAGATGTAATGAGGCTCTGCAATTGATAGATTTGTGAAGGTGGAGGACAGTACCTGGAACACAGAGCAAAGCGGTTTCTAGAGTGTCTCCCTGTCTGCACTGTGTCCTGGGAAACTGCCACTGTAATGGTAACACTTATGTTGTGTAACAGTGGCAATGTGGATGTGGGTAAACGCATGTACCTAGCATTATATTTGCGTCCAGTTCAGCATATGTGGACACTTAGCATAAGTATGGCAAGCATGCCTGAGTATGTACACGTCCAGTGACTGAATATGCATGCCAATGTAGACATGACTGAAAACGCTTAAGAGAAAAATGCTTTGAGGGTTTATTTTCTATTTCTCCTTCAAGAGCTTAGAAAATTCCAGATTTATATTAATCATTCTAGAAGTCATACGACAAAAAAAGAAGACATGACACTGTTTCCTAAGGGAAAACAATCAAAGAACAACCTAATACTGAAAACAGTTTTTACCTCTCTTGGAAATTATTTTCCTGTTAGTTTTATTAACATTTATCACAATTTAGTTTCCTTTATTAGCACTCCTTTATTAGTTCAAAGGCCACTTGGTGTTGATTACACCCAATGTACAAACATTAAGTCCACATACATCCCTGTATTTCAAAATGGTGGCTGCACCCAACATTCAGCTTTTGTTTCATGCTAAAGCCCTGACCATAGACTGTTTAGTAGCCCAGGCCACAAAGGGCGTGTGCCATCTACCTGTTTTCCTTTCCCCTCCCTACATCTATCCAGCTCAGAATTGCAGCATGGCACAGCCACAACCTCTAGTCCACCTGTCCTCTACTGTGTTCCAACAGCATATTCAAATAAAGAAAAATTCAGGTATGTGAAATTCAGTAGTTTGAGACAAAGTTACAGGAAAAAAAATGGTTGGTATTCTCAGTTTGCATAAGGTAGACATGGGTATTGCATGCCCGTAAAGGTACCAAGGCTACAGCTTCCTGCTGATACTGAGAGAGAGATGCCCTGTAACACACATTTGTACAGGAAAATAAGTTTATCTTAGGAATGGTCTATCCGTACAACCCTGAATGGGTTTTACAGGGTTTGAGAAAGATAAACAGTTAAGGCTTCAAACAATCAGTACAAAACCTGGTGTATTTTTCTCTGCATGTTGGCTACTACTTATCACCCTATTAATCTCTATGTGCGTACACACTGATTATTTAATAATTTGTTCTAGTATCTTTCCAGGTATTGAAGTTAGGCTGACTGGTCTATAATTCCCTGGATCCTCTTTGTTCCCCTTTTTAAAGTTAGATGCTATGTTTTCCCTTCTGCAGTTCTCTGGGACCTTACTCATCCTTCATGCGTTCTCAAAGATAATTGCTAATGGTTCTGAGCTTGCTTCAGCAGCTCTTTAAGTACCTTAGGGTGAATTTCATCAGGCTCTGCTGACTTGAATACATCTAACTTATGTAAATATTCTTTGACCTGTCTTTTCCCCATATCCACAGGGGAGGTAAAGCAGAATCTAAGACTGAGAAATTGCTTGTTGTTTGTTTTCTCTGGAGATTATGGGGGATAGTTGCACAGTCTTTGTCCCTGCTATGGCTTGCTGTTCCCTTCCAGTTGTGTAGCATTACACTTCACAGTGTAATTTGTTGGTCTGCCCTTTTCCCTTTTGAATAAGGCCATTCTCCACCTCCTAGTCACCCACCTCAGTGTAACATCATTGAGAGTCAGAACAGCCTAAAAGGGAGATATAGGGGATTACTATTCAGCTTTCTCCCAGATGCCCTATGATACCACATAAGCACCCCTAAGGCACAGCCTAAACAGTGAAGCAAACCAAGAACATAATTCCCAACCCCTCACATCCTCCAAGTCACAACTGTAAACCCAGATAGCATATATTGCACATCCAAAAATCCCAATGTAGCCCTCTTCATGCACATTCCACTTATAATCTCTGAGCCCCCTTCTCCCCCCCAAGAATGGGAAGAATCTCAGGAAAGGGAAATCCAAAATAGCTTTTTAAAAATATTTATGATAGCCTTGGGAATGTGAATATAACTACTTGTTGTTTGTTCCCCCTACTCCCCCAGCTATGGCACCTGCAGTGGCCAGACCTGCAAGGATGGGACCTTTATGAATGACTGAGTGGCTGGCTAACTTAAAGGGAAGAAACAGAAAACTGTGGAGGAAGTGTTTCCAGACCTCACTGCAAGCTGGAGGTCTGAGAGGAAAAGTCAGGGAGATATCAGAGAAAGTTTTGCAGTGGCCAGAGACCGCATTGCCATGGCAAAAGACACAGTAGAGAAGGATATGCTTGCAGCAGCAACTCTTGGAGGCAGTCCAGAATCAGGATGCTCAATTGCAGTTCATGCTGGTAGCAGGCACACAGACAATCCACTGTCCTCAACGAGGACCCAGCCATGTTCTGCAATCCCTGGACAATATAGGGTACTGGGAACACAGGCATATATTCCCCACAGCCCCTAAACAGCCATTCTCCCAGACACCATTCCCCACTCCAGCTGAAACTTGAGGCAGTGAGAACAGTTTTATCTGGGAACCCAGTTCTTTTTGACATGTAACGACCCTGATACTTAGAGACCCGACATGTGACCCCGAAAAAGCAGAAGCAGAAGAAGAAGAGGCAGAGGCAAGACGTATGCTTGCCTGTGAATTGGAGCCTTGTGTTTTTCCCCTTAGTCTATAAGGTGCCACAGGATTGTTTGCCACTTTAAAGAAGTATTTCATTGTTTTAATTAAAGGTTCATTTCTGCTTGTTACGCAATACATTATTTAATAATAAAAACGATTAAAAATTCATTCAAAATGATTTGGTAATGCATGGTACACAGAAAAACTGTTACTTTTCCATAAGCCATAGGTTTTTATAAAAATATAAAGACACAGATGCAAGATGAAATAAGAAATGCTACCCAGTTACTACTTATTTGGTGTATGCCATCCAGTTAAGCCACGCCACACCACGCCACGCACAGTGTTCTTATTAGCTATACAGACGCTCCCTGACTTACACAAGCATTCTGTTGTGGAACGCCTTGCATAACTCGAATTTTGCATAAGTCAGAAATATATACTGGAGCATTTTGCAAAAACAAAACAAAAAACCCCTCCTATTTCTAGCTTACAGAACTTTTTCTGAAAGTGCGGATTTGCGTAAGTCGGGGTTGCGTAACCCAGGGGGCATCTGTATTCAAGGCCACACATAGAAGGTGCTGCAATGTTCATAATTCATTCCCCACTGTCACCTGGATAACAGCTGCACTTACAACTGCACATTTTCAAGCCTGAGACTAAAAGTAAAAGCAGTAAGCATCCCTGACAGTACTGTCTGGCTAGTGCAGCAGAGATCTCAAAAAAGTTTGCCTTCACCATTTTGAAATTCTTTTGCCACTGCTGATCATCCCAGTTTTGTGGAATGATCCTTTCCCCCTAATCAATGCTGGTTTCTTGAGCTCAGAAATGGCAATGCACAATGTGAAGCTGCTCCAGGAACAGTTATATACATTAAATAAATAAATAAATAAATAATTGGAGATATACCTATCTCCTTGAACTGGAAGGGACCTTGAAAGGTCTTCGAGTCCAGCCCCTGCCTTCACTAGCAGGACCAAGTAGTAGCAGTTCCTGTAGTAGCAATTGCTTGGTGTCTTCCTCCTCCTCCTTTCTCTGCTACTGGAGAAGCTGCTGCTGCAGTCACATTATCTGCTTGGTGGTGCAGTGTGCAAAGTCCAAAACTGAAGCCACCTGGCTTCAGGAGCTCAAGAAGCCCAAATAGCTTCTGCGTACTCGTGGCTCCTAGCAGAAAGGTGCAGATCATTGTTAGGTCCGCGCTGGCCAACAGGAATTCGAAAATGGTGCTAGGCCACCCAGAAAGAGGAAGCCTGGGACAGAGAGACTGGAATCATGGAACTTTTTATTTTGACATTAAGTCCCAGAATTCCACTGGCTTCCCCTGCACATCCCATAATGTGCAGCAAAAAACCTCTAATGCACACAGCACAACAGCGAAGCAAAGGACCATGGGAAACCCTCCCAGAATGCCAAGTATTTAGGACACACCAAGCCCCTGACATCTGAATACAATAATGCAAATTGAAGGAAGGCACAGAAGTTCCATGTGCATACTACTAGTATGGTTTACCAATATGTGTCAACTCAATTTGAACTAAATCCCCCATATACACAAGGCTTTAGTTACTGTTCCAGGACTATATTGTGTTTGTGTGTGCCAAAAAATGAAAATTGATTGTGCTCACGTGCAACCATCAACTTCTAGTTCAGTGATCAATTTATTTTTGTCTGTCAGAATATCCAGTATAGAAATATCCTGAGTTGGTTGGGATGCTTTTTTGTGCTACTTGTGCTACAGGGATAATTATATTAGCTGACAGCAGCTGAAGGCTGTTAGTATAGAGGGAGATGGGCTGCTGGATCCTATGAGTGGTCAAGGGGAGTGCAAACTGGTAGGTACTCTCCTGCCTTACATGGCACCCCCAAACGTGGGGAGATGAGGCTATGTGCAGGTCCAGGGGTAAGAGTGGGGGAACCTGGTTTATTATAGGAGTTCCTGATACACTACGTGTGCTATTGCTGCTGCTGTTTTGTCAGCAACACAAGCCTAACTCTTTAGAATGTTCAGATTTCATTGATACTAGTTATGCTTCCAGAGGTGCAAATGGAAATATTGAAATGAGGAACAGCCTTGTACATACATGGGTGGAAGACTGCGTGTGGATCTCTCTTCATTCAGAAGCTAACCTGGTACTTATTTGTTTAGTACCAAAAATGTGCTCAGCAGTGCAGAAGAAAAACTGAAGATAACCCTTTTCCCAAAGGGATTACTGTCCACAGAGCAAATGGAAAAGATAAAGTGCCATAGGAGGGTAATGGCTTGATGTGTTAGGCTTTCAGTTCCACCAAAGCTTCCATTTACTTAAGGTACTTGTCTGGCCATCCTATGAGCACCTTACAGCCTTTAATATATTTTTCCATGAGACACCCCTGAGAAATAGGAAGTATGGTTATTCCTGTTTTTCAGATGGGCAACTGGGGCATGGAGAGACTAAGTGACTTGCCTAAGGTCACACAGGAACTCTGTGGCAGAGTAAAGAATTGAACCAAGATCTTCTAAGTCCCTAGCTAGTGTCCTAACCACTGGACCCCCCTTCCTCTTTGAGCATAACAGTACAAATATGACACTAACAATAATGGATTAGGCACCACTGCTGAAGGTACCTGTCATAATGACACGATCAAGGAAGTAGAATGGTTGAAGTGATGTTTATAAAGGGAACCCTGCCTTGCTCTGTACTTTATTAGAAGGCTACTGTGGAAAGAGACAGACAAGACACCTCAAAGCCATATCATTCAATGATCAAAAATGTGTATTCAATGAGTAGGGTGCAAGCTCCAATGAAGCAATGGTCCATAAGAACCTTTGCCTCTTGGAGTGCCACATATTTTGCAGCATAGAATACTCTGTTGGTGTCTGTGAAATATCTGCATATAATGGAGTTTCTTTGTTTTTCCTAAAAACTCTAAGAAAAGCATCCAGGTTTGGAAATGTCAAAGCGAAGGTTGCCTGCATGATCTAAAATACGTCCCAATAATTAGACTTTGCTATAAAGCTTGCACATAATGAAGAACGGTTATGGTTTAGAATGGGAAAAAAATTAAAACACTTCCTGACTTTTAAGTGCTTCACTTTGCAGTCTTAATTTTTTTTTCAGGAATATATACTGTAGTTTAACAGCTCTTAAAGAACTAATAGAACATGATTAGACTAAATGTTCACTATAGCCCTATTTTGACAATTGAAAGGTTTTCTTGTGAGATTTTTGTGACTAAACGTGTTGTGAGGAATATAATTTATTCTCCACGTTGGTGATTTTAATAGGATGCCCTCTTCCCCCCTTTCTGAATTTTTAGAGTATGTTTAGAGGATGGATTCTGCTTTTTTAAAGTACCAAAGATTAACATGTTTTCCAAAAGTGGTGTGTAGAGAGTAAAACTGAACATTACAAAAAATAAGTTAATTTCTTTCTTTACTTTCAGTTCATCTTGTTGATATCTGGAATATGATTGAAGCCTTCCGAGACAATGGCCTTAATACACTGGATCACAACACAGAGATCAGTGTTTCTCGACTGGAAACGATAATTTCATCCATCTACTACCAGCTAAATAAACGCCTTCCTTCTACTCACCAGATCAGTGTGGAGCAATCCATCAGCCTTCTCCTCAACTTCATGATAGCCGCATATGACAGGTTAGTAACTCTTCCAGATGAATTCCTTTTTTTAAACTAGTTCATTTATTTGGGCACACCGTGCTTAAGGGCTGCACCTAAATTTTATAAAGTGGAGCAGATTGCACATCTTTAATGTAGTGGTGTCTGCAGAGATTTACACATCCGGCAAGCAGTGATCCATCTTTTAAAATCTTGGTCTTGTGCAAGATGAATCACTGCCGGCTGGGACCGGTTTGTCTCTACAGGCCACGTATTGAGATTAAAGCTAAAGGGCAGCCACGTTGTGCAAGAGGGCTCTTAGGCCGGCCATGTTTGGTTCCTGGGACATATTGTAGCCAATCCTTTTTGTGAATGCTAATTAAAATAGAAAATAACATTAACCTAATGGTAGTATGAGTTTGCTGTGAAATTGCATGATAAAGTCTCAAATTTATGTACATGCAGTCTCTTGATTAACTCTGGTGCATAAGACCATGTTAGTATCAAAACATATGTTATATTAAGTCTTGACCCCACCTAGAGTTTGCCAAGGAATGGGCTAACACCTAGTCTTCTGGCTGGAAGAAAGAGCACAGTTGTCTGTTCACAGTGCAGCATTTTCTTCTGCTTTGGTTTGGACCCTTAACCATATATCCTAGTCCCCTCCTAGCAGTCTTCTTGCAACAGGGGTTGATCATGTTCATTAGACTTATCCCTCTTTTTAGGCCGAAGTTTTTGTCTCTGTGGAATCTGTGAATGACAACTGTAGAGTTCCAACTGTTAATTAGCAGCTCCATATTTTTTGGAACGTCATCTAGAGTATTTCATATTGTTCGCCCCCTTAGCTATTCCTTCCTTTCCCAACCTTCCTTTTTTGCTGTTGCCCTCTCTCATAACATTGCCCATCCCATCCATCATGACCAAGGAGGAGAGTTGAAAATAATGTATTCAGAAAGTTACAGCACTAATGTAAAACTGAAACATCTCATGCAACCCCACCCCACCCCACAGTGCAATGGACAAGTAGAAAGGCTGAACTGACCTCTGCTGGCTATGTTGAAAACCTTGCCAGAAAGACAAAAGTCAAATAGTCAGAACTCCTTTAAGAAGGCAATCTATGCCTATAACTGTACATGAAATGAGGCTGCACCCTTGTATCTGTTACATGGAAGATGACCATATTTGCCAATTGACCTCACATTTAATCTATCTGTAAACTCTGACCTGGGGACTACATTGAGAATTGGAGACAACATTTCAGAAGCTTATAAAATGCATCAAAATGTTCTAAAAAAAATCTGCTGCTCATGTTAAGAATCAGTATGACCAGAAAGTACACCATGCTGCCCTCTTGTCGGGTGACAGAATACTTGTCCTGAATCTTTCAGAGGGATGGGGACCAGGCAAATTAAGATCCTGTTGGAAAAATAATATTCAGGTAGTATTTCAAAAGAAAGAGGATAGTCCAGTCTATGAAGTAAAAGCAGAAGATGGAGAAGAACATGGTAGAGTTCTTCTCCACAATCTTTTTGTTCCCTGTGACTTCTTACCATTGGAGATTACACTACCCTCCAAAGCACACAATAGACAACACAGAGAACTAGGCAAACTAGTGCAATAAGAGATCAAAATGGGGACTGGAACTTGAACTCCAGTGATTCTGATACTGAGAGTGAAGATGAACGACATTACGTAATGGTACCAGATATTGCCCATAGCCCAGAGACTCTGAATCCAGAAGCAGAAACATTTAATCTGTGATTGGGAAACAAGGATGATGATAATCCTGTAAATTTCAAAACTGCTGATCAAACTGATGTAACATTTGCAAAAGCGTTGAAATACATGAATGCCAGATTATGCCAAGAAACCTGAAACCAGTAGTACAGAAGAGGGCAGATCATCAGAACAATCCACTGACATTCAAGGTCGTCTGACTAGAGAGATAAGAGGCCCTCAGACACTGACATATGAACATTTGGGACACCTACTTATCAATATCTAAATCCAACTGTTGGACTGGTGAATACATCACGGGTTGTCACATGTCATACCAAGTGCCTATTCCTGTACCTTATCCTGTTTTCTATACAAGACTGATGTAATATTGAAAAAAGAAGTGATATTGACCTATGGTATGGATATTGCTCTATATCAAGTGTTTTATAGTACTGGATAGTTTGTCCTTACGTTAATTTAATACGTTTTCTGAATAGCTTGACACATGCACTGTCACTTGGAGCTATAATAATATAAGAAATAATAATAATAATATAAGCCACTGCTAATATAAGAAATATTAGAGAGTCAATAGGGTTGAGATTTTGTCATGGGTATTTTTTAGTAAAAGTCACAGATAGGTCACAGGCAGTAAACAAAAATTCATGGAGGCCTGCAACCTATCCCTGACTTTCATTAAAAATAACAGGGGCAGTGAAGTGGGGACTAACCGCTACTCCAGGCCCATTGCTGCTCTGGTGGTGGGGACTGATCACTGCTGCTCCAGCCCCCGGGGAGCGGCTCCAGCTCAGTTCCCAGTCACAGCTCCAGCCCCAGCCTAGGCCACTGCTCCAGCCCCACCGCTCTGGCCAGGGCTGAAGCCAAAGAAGTCACAGAGATCTGTTGAAGTAACAGAATTGTATACTTATTTATAAAGTATGAAAATCTTTGGGGATTTAGGGTGTTCAAAACTGATTATTTATGTATAGTGGAACTAAAATTGCTGCGTAAACTTTCTGCTTTGTGAAATGAACTGAAGAGCAATGCAGAAACTTTCACCATTAGTACCAGAACTTGTGACTCAGGAGAGGCCCGAACTGTCAATAGGGAATAACAGTTATGAGCTTGTGGAACACATGGATTACTTCTAATAAGTCAAATGGATAGACTCTATGATTCTCAAACTTTTGTACTGGTGACCCACTTCAAATAGAAAGCCTCTGAGTGCGAGCCCCCCCTTATAAATTAAAAACACTTTTTTATATTGTTAACACCATTATAAAAGCTGGATGCAAGCAGGGTTTGAGGTGGAGGCTAACAGCTCACGATTCCCCATGTAATAACCTTGCGACCCCCTGAAGGATCCCAACCCCCAGTTTGAGAATCCCTGGACTATATGGTTTTTTTTTTTTAATGGAAGTGTTGGAATGATATTACATTTACGAGGAGGGACAATAGCACTCATACGGGAATGTCAGGGATAGACACTGTGGTCCCAATGTGAGTCTGTAGCCAAAAGAGCTAATAAGAATGTAGGATTAATAAACAGGGGAATCTTGAGTAGGAGTAGAGAGATTATTTTACCTCTCTGTTTTGCACTGGTGAAATCACTGCTAGAATGCTGCATCCAGTTCTGCTGCTCACAATTCAAGGATGTTGATAAATTGGAGAGGGTTCAGAGAAGAGCCTCAAGAATGATTAAGCGGCAAAGAGTTCTGTGGCATCTTATAAACTAACAAACGTATTGGAGCCTGCGCTTTCGTGGGTGAATACCCACTTCGTCGGATGCATGGAAGAGGGTATTCACCCACAAAAGCTCATGCTCCAATACGTTTGTTAGTCTGTAAGGTGCCACAGGACACTTTGCCGCTTTTACAGATGCAGACTAACACAGCTACCCCTCTGAAGAATGATTAAAGGATTAGAAAACATGTCTTATAGAGAGAGACTCAAGGAGCTCATTCCTTTTAGCTTAACAAAGAGAAAGTTAAGGGGTGATTTAATTAGTCTATGAGTATCTGTATGGGGAACAAATAACGAGCTGTTCCATCTAGCATAGGCATAGCATAATCCAATGGCTGGAAGTTGAAGATAGACAAATTCAGACTTGAAATAAGATGTAAATTCTTGACAGTGAATGCAATTAACCATTGCTACATTTTACCAAGGGCCATGGTGGATTCTCCATCACTGACAATTTTTAAATGAAGATTAGATGTTTTTCTAAGAATTTGGTCTAGAAATTATTTTGGGGAAGCTCTGTGGCCTGTGTTATACTGGATGCCAGACTAGAGGATTACTGTTTTCCCTTCTGCCGTTGGAATCTGTGAGTTTACCTGTTTCTTGTCCCTTTAAGAATTAAAGTTCTGCTGAAAGGGGCAAAGGGAAAAACTCTGGTTGCAGTAGCAGAATTGTGTTCTGTAAGGACTGGGCGGCAATGGGGCTTGTGCACCCAGGGGTGACTTTTGATTGGTTTGTTTTATTTATCTCTGAATTTAATAAAACTCCAGTTTCAAAACTCCCTCTGGTGTGGGAGTGAAACATAAGTGGCCCTGAGCCAATCTGAACAGTCTTCTCTTGAAGTAAATCAGTAAACCCCAGCATTTTCTCAGGGGACTCATTCCCTTGGTCAGTTTTTCAATTTCCAAGGTCAAAAGAATTTCTTAAAGCCCAACCATAATGGAGCTAAGTATGTGAAAGATTCCTATGACAACGTATCTAGCACTTCCTCATGTTCCCACTAATGAGGTCTCGAGCCCGTGTCAGTGTTTTGGACCCTTCTAGAAAGCTGTGTACTTACCTTATGGCACTGAATGATCATAGCTCAGGGCTATTTAAAGGAGGTGGGAGCCTCAACCACCTCACTTCCTTCTGTCTGCTTAGGACTGAGGATATAAGGAACCTCAGAACTGTGCCCATATCTCACCAAGCCAGACAACAAAGACACTTTTTCTCTTGTACATAGCTTGGTATTTTAGCTTTCTTAGATAATTTCCTAGCTATAAATAGTTCAGAGCTGTTTCCTGGTGTGTGTTCTGCCTGGCAGAGGTAGACCATTCTGCCCCTGGTCAGATCTGATGTCTGCTTGGCTGCCTTTACTTCCTGACCCAACAGGGATCATCAGTTAAAGTTCCAGGCTGGGGCTTTGTGCCATACCTGGACCAGTCTCTACTGGCTCCAAAACACGCTACTTCAGAGTTGCGTAAGTTGACTTTGACACCACCTGTTAAGGTGGGATCTGAGAAGGCTCTGCATCCTGATAGTGGGGAAAGAGAAGGTCTTTCGGGTTATTCTTTTTGTTGAGACATTTATGGCACCAAAGATTGCCTGTGACTTCTATTTGCATGTCTCTGGTCAGTGTAAAAAGACTCCTCAAATTGGAAGCTATCCAAGGTTCAAGATTCTAGTGCCAACACTTCATCCTCAATGCCAGCCAAGACCTCTATACCTAGTGCCAGGACAGTTGCCCCATGCTCCCAGACACCAGTTCTGATGTTATGGTGTCAAGAACAAATTACAAAAAGCTCTCTCCGAGGCCATTCATATCTTGCCTGCCAGTGCTGACTCCCCTGGACCCCCAGTGCTTCCTGTGCTCATTTAAAGCATAAAGAGAAGAGAGGGCTATGAAAAATACTCCTCAGAAAGCACCCCCAAACGAAGCTTCACCAAACCCAGAACTGCATGATGTCTGTTCCAGTTGACCCCAATGGTACTGTATTTGACTTTCCAGTACCTTCTCCTTGACACTCTACTCCAGTGCCCATTGAGCTTAGGAGACTCAGAGGGAGGGGCTGGTTCTTCTTCGGGTGTCCTCTGCGCATTCGCACTAATGGATGTGTGATGGGTTCCCCACAGGGTGTCACCTGGAACTAGGGTACCACTAAGCCCTCTGACCCACCAGCCTGGGCTCCCTCTCACACTGTGCTGCTGTGACAACCACCAGCTCCCCAGCCTGGGACCCCAGAGCAGTACCATCCTGCCCTGGTCAAATCTGGCCAGTATGTGGTCCACCTCTCCCTCAATATTAAGAGGACCAGGCACACTTGTGGTAACCAAGCTGAGATTTTCCCCAGGCACCTTAGTCAAATGCACACTGGTTTGAATTAAAACATAAAATAAGTTTATTAACTACAAAAGATAGATTTTAAGTGATTATAAGGGATAGCAAACAGATCTAAACACATTACCTAGTAAATAAACAAAAACGCAAACTGAGCTTAGCATACTAGATAGGTAGGATATGAATTAGCAAATTTTCACCCTAAGTGATAAACAGGCTGGCAGATTCTTAAGGCACAAGCTGCCTTTGCTTTGCAGTTTGGGTTTCCCAGGTTTTCATACACTGCCTAGAATCCCTTTAGCCCAGGACCATCACTTTCCCAGTTCAGTCTTTGTTCCTCTGATGTTTCCAGGTGTGTTTGTTTTAGGGAGAGTGAGGTACCATCATGATGTCATTTCCCCCTTTTATATCTTCTTCCCATTTGCTGGAAAGCTCTCTTATTGTGACCTGGGTCAAACAGTTCCCATTGTGTAGTGCTATCTCTAAGAGGTTGCTGTTGTACACAGTCCCTGGGATAATTCTTGTGCTTGTGGCTTTTCCTCAAGGAGCCATTAACATTGTTTGCCCTTTTTACTCTTGTACCTGAAAGGCTGCTTGTGGATGTTTTCAACCTCACATGTTTCAGTAACACCTACATAGCCAAACTTCATAACTTCACATATGTTAATAGCACATACAATCTAACGAGATATTACTGTCTAGCAGATCAAGACTTTTAGAATGATACCTCACAGGGCATACTTTGTGTAAAACTTATCCTAATTATATGACAGTGACGAATAATGGGGTGCCAGGGTGTCAGGATGCTGTGACTGTTACATCCTGAATAGTGGATCCCTAGCTAGTAGTGCCAACTGGAGCACTCACATGCCTCCCTCAGCCCTCCCCTCAGTGAACATTCTGAGGCAAGAGTATAGCAGTGCTGTGATGCTCCAGCCACTTCAGTTCCTTCCAACTATGACCAACTTATGTGTTAGGAACAACTCTGGGACTCTTCTGGATCCATATCTTAAGTGCCTAATGTTTTGCACGCTTGGGAGGCGGCCCCTTTATGTTTGCAATGCGGCCAAAGAAGGAGAGGGAGAATAGGTTTCAGGCAATTCTATTACAAGAAGTGTTGGCAGTGAAGCATTCCCACTGTTCCATCCCATCCAGAGGGTGATAGATAAAATAAAATACGAGGCCAAGATGATCCGAATAGTGCCATTGTGGTCCAGATAGCAGTGATATCCAGACTCAGTTCACAGGTACAGGGGAAGGTACATATTCTTAGTCTCCTACCATTAGTACCAGACTTGTCACAATAGCAAGGGAAGGTGTATAATTCAGATCTTTCATCACTTCATTCCTTGGGCCAAAAGACTCTAGGATTGTTAGAACAGTCTTGTTCATTAGAATTACAAAATGTTCTGGCTAATTCAAGGAAAGAGTCTACACACTAATGTTGTTGTTATAACTGGAAAGGGCTTTTATTGTGGGTTAACTGATGTAATGTGAATACATATACTGCACCTATTATTAGTATATTTAAATATTTATTAGTTGTATATTAGAATATTATACCTTAAAAGATCAGTTGTTTCTCTGTCCTCTTAGGATCCATCTAGCCACAATTTCAGCATACCATATTTCTGAGACAGTAAATTGGTATTTGCTCATGATGTGTTTAAGAGATTCTTAAAGGGTCTTAATAATTTATATCCACCAGTGAGAGACTGAGTACTTTCTTGGGATTTAAATTTAGTGCTTACATAAATTGACATTACGCATTTGAACCTATGGGATATTATACATTTTTCCCACTTATCTCTTAAGACAGCCTTTATAATAGCTTTCACCTCAGTGAGTTGAGTAACTAAGTTATAGGCATTAATGGCAGCTGCTTTTTTACTGTCTTTCATAAAGTTGAAGTAGTGTTGAGTACTCACCCAAGGTTTTAGCCTAAAGTGGTCTCTGATTTTCATCACAATAAGTCAGTTTTTACCAGTGTTTCTTCCCAGACCTCAGAGCTGAGTGGGTGACAAATCGCATACATGGGATGCCAGAAGAGTTCTAGCATACTATTTGGACAGACCTATGCATTTGACAGTCTCACAATCTGTTATTCTCTTATATAAGGAGAAAAACAAGGGCCAAGCTATTAATGTTCAAACTATCTAACTATCTGAACTATCTAA
The DNA here is from genome assembly GCF_003597395.2 of Chelonoidis abingdonii. Taxonomy (NCBI): domain Eukaryota; kingdom Metazoa; phylum Chordata; order Testudines; family Testudinidae; genus Chelonoidis; species Chelonoidis abingdonii. The sequence goes on along the minus strand of NC_133771.1, from coordinate 2,663,200 downwards.
ATGGATGAGACTATATATTAAAGAAGCATATAAACTTGTGAGTATTCTGCTTCCTGAAGGGCTTAGAGCACATTCTACCAGTGCAAAGACACATGCTATAAGTTTATTAAATATGTTCTTCTAGTAGAGGTTTTAGAACAGCTACATGGAGTTCAATTCACACTTTTACTAAGCACCCACGAAAGCTCATACTCCAATATGTATGTTAGTCTATAAGGTGCCACAGGACTCTTTGCCATTTTTAATCTCCTGGTTAGCAGTCTCAAGCCCTTTGTTGTGGGGACAGTTATTGTTAGTTCTGACACAGAGTTGTGCTTTGAGGACTCTCCTGATGACTCCTGCAGCAGAGGGCTTGAATCGAGGACAAATCTTTCTCCTAGTTCCCATAAAACTTGCTTGTAAAGGCACTGTAGACCTCCTTGGGGAGAGATCCCTTGTGATCTGATGTGGACTTTCTGTGGAGAACATGTTCATAGGCACACACAAGATCATCTCCTCTTGCAGTTATCCCTCTTCTCCCAAGTGTTCAGCGGGTACACTCCCTACAGTAATGCTACCAACTCCAGTCAGAAGCCCTGCTACCATCAACATCTCTGGCTAACATCTCTGACGTGCACTCTGAGCACAGAGATTAGGTCACATCTCCACAGGATGATCCTGGGACACAGACGTGATCTCCCCAGGTAACATGGGCTATTGATCTCCTGCCAGAGTTGACTTCAAAACAGTTCCAAAATGTGGTGGCTGGAGCCCTACTGCTGCAGCCCCCGTCAGTCCCAGCAGTAAAGTGAAGACTTTTCAACATCTACAGTCCAGAGAAAAAAGGAGGTAATGCTCTTTATCCAAAGGGGCACATCTAGCATCCCTTACTACCGTGCTTGCAAAGGCAAAAGATGGATGGTTGTTTTATACCAGGGCCTCCAGGTTCAGTTCTGTTGCTTATCCTCCTGCAAATGCATTAGTTATCAAGCAAAAGTCTCTGAGAACTTCATTCTCTGCCCCTCCAGACAGGGAAGTCAGAAGACTGGATGCCTTTGGCAGGAAAGTCAGCTCTGTGTATTGAGGTGGCAAGCTATGTAGCTCCTTTCTTTTCTTGACCAATTGCCATATATCCAGCAGAAGCTGGTTAAGGATGTTGCCCAAGGGAAAATAAAACTTGCCACTGCATCAAAAATGTCATATGCTACCTTCAGAGGCTGAAGGCAAGATTTATAGCCTCTTTACAGACATTCATCGTTGAACTCATCTAGTCTTTCTGTGGATGGCCAGTTCAAATTTGTGATCTTCGAGGAAGAAAGAATATTTAGCAATAAAATGGACCTTACAGCACATTAAGGAGGCAAGGTCAGCTGCGAGAGCTGTATGGCTGACCCAACCTCCCTGCCCAAGAGGAGGCTCTTTTTTTGAGGCTTCGAATACCAAGACAATATGTTTTCTATTTTCCTTTGCACAGATGAAATACCAGTGTCTCATAGGCAGCCTCTTCAACAAGCTGCTAAGAGACAATACAGAAATTAAACAAGATGACTGAAATGTTTTTCTGGAGGCAGCCACAATCTTCAGCCTTCCAGCCTCTGTTTTGGTGGGTCTGCTGGGGGTACAGAACCAAATACATTTAGTTTTCTCCCTTTAGAGATCACTTGGTCTATTTTCTACCATCTTGGGAACAGAAAATCTGATAATGGGGTCCTGCATATCATCCAGAATGACTGCCTCCAATCCCCCATTCCTCTTCTGAAATCCTTCTGAAATCTTATTTCTAGAAGAGATGGAGTCTCCTCTCCAGAAGGAAATGGTTGAAGAGGATCCAAGTTTCCTCTTCCACATGTATATTATCTTACCTTTTCTGAGTTGCTATAAGAAATCTGTAAAGTATTATCCATAGCACACAGTATGATGTAGATAATTAAGTCAATCTTTTTATTTAGGATTATAGTGCGCAGAATTTATTAATTGCTTATCCACTCTCATGTACATGCTCTTGGTACTCTTGATTTATGTTCAGCTACTACTAAATTAACTCCATACTGAGCATTAACCAACAATGGCTTTATCCTGAGATCACTGTTCTATAGCCTCTATAATCCCGTTACTATATGTTGTTTGTGTTTTACCTCCTTGTAAAGCAGTTTGTGGTTTTTTTTATGAGAATAGTTGTTTTTGCATACCACTAAATAAAATCTTTCTATTGTTTTTATGAGGAATTAGTACATTTTTTTTCTCATGCTGACATTAGGAAATGGTTGCCTGATTGTGCTATCTGTTCATGATAGTGCAGCAGTCTAGGTGGCTTTAATTAGAATAACAGCCATCTATGTTTGTTCATGTTCTAAACAGAATGTTCAGAATATCTTGTTACCTAACCTGTTTTGTTAGAATACCACCTCTTTCTCTGAGTGTCAGTCAGTGTTCATAAAGAGTTGGAATTCCCGAGAAAGGGCAGCAGTAGAAGCAAGAAACATAATTAAACAGGCATATTCTAAACTGAAAGGAATGACTCATAATAATCAGGTACCACCATGTAGTAGGTAGCTGTGGGACAGGTAAAACAAATGCAAGCCTCTCTTCATCCACAGAATGCCCATAATTCTGCAAGAGAACATGTTTTGTCATCAGCTACTTGTTAGCTGTTCTAATTTATTGACAAAGCTAAATGTTACTATCATTTTTTGCATTATTTAACTGTTAAATAGTTTTATAAAGCATAGCACTTAGGGAAGGCATAAATGAATTTTTCTTCTGATCCTGAAATATTTTTGTTCTTATCATTCCATATAGTAATGATTTATCATGTATTTTATTTTTCAGTGAGGGCCACGGGAAGTTGACAGTGTTTTCAGTTAAAGCTATGTTAGCAACCATGTGTGGTGGGAAAATACAAGACAAACTAAGATGTAAGTACTTTCAAGTAAATTTAACTATTACTTTAAATTTTCTGTTTCCACCATTAGTCACACAAACTTTGTATTTAATTGTTACATTTTGGAAAGTTAGCTACATTTTCTTGCTCATCCAGCAATCATGCTACTGGAATGAATCTTGGTATGTTAGTCTTTCTGGTAATGCATGCCATCTACTGGCTACAAAAGATACTCAATTTATATTTAAAAACTAATATTTTGTTCAAAGAAAGTGAAACAACACTGCAAAAACCCGAAACTTATTTGACAGTTATTATCCTTCATAACATTTCATTCATTCAAGGCTTGATCCTACTGTACAAATGAAGTCAACGGAAGCTTCACCATTATGTTCAGTAGGCGGTGGATCATACAGTAGATTAACACAGTAACAGTGTATGGCCTTATACCGGGGTCTATAGGATATAGACTTCTGAAAGCACTTTTGAGCACTTTTAAGGGTTATCTGAGGTGTCCAGGGTGAATCACTACCATCTGCTTACAGTGGGAGGGAGACCTGTCTATGCCACCTGGGGAGACTCTCCCCAGCCACTGACTGCTGGCAACACAAATGCTTTGCAAGCTCTGCTCTTTCCCTCTGCAGCCCTAGCAAATTATACACTTTGTTACACTCAAGTGTCCAGTCCCTTATCTTCTGAACACCTGCAATGTACACCAGTGTGCTGTCTCTGGAGGCAGTGCACTTCAGTTCTCTGGTTTCACTTCAGTACAACACTCTCCTGTGCACAAGGCTTTTAGAAGAGTCAATAGTAAAACCAAATGGATCTTAAGATAGAGATTAAAATAAAAGCAAGCTTAAGGGTTTGGAAACATAAGATAACAAGTAAAAGAAAAACCTAAAAGACACTCTATAGCTTATACTTTTTCCTGTCTAATAAGGTGTAGCTCACCCAATTGTTAGTTGCTATAGCACTTGTCCAGTCCAGAAAGCTGGAATCCATCTTTTATGAGAGATGCCCCTGCTTGAGAATGCCTTCTCTGTAATGGATCACAACTTGTGTTCTTCTGTCATGTCTTATACAGTTACAGACTATTGCCTCTTACCCAAGAGGTCCCCTAATCAGAGTCTTTTCTTAGGGTTCTTTTGTCTTTCTAAATCCTCAAGCCTACACCTGTTCCAGACAGTAAAGATAGGCTGGCTCAACGGATGACCATTCTTCTCAGTGCTGATTGAGTGAACCCTAAGATCCACCTCAAATCAGGTGACAAGCTTCACTTTAACAGCTTTGAAACCCCAATATCAACATGTTACATGACTCTAAAATTATTTTGTATGCAAATATCACGCAATAACCTTGACAATCAGCTAGTTCTTAGCTTTTGGCAAAGATCACAAACACCACCCTGGGGTGAAATATATTGAAAAGCTGGTCAGACATGGGTGTAATATACCTGCCAAGGTATGTGTGGGCAAGTTTGTGTCACACCCTTGAAAACAAATTCTTGATCTCTCTCCCTCTCTCTCTCTAGCAAATCTTACAAAATATGACAGGAACAAAGAAGGGAGGCTGGCATCATTGTGGGAATAAAGGTGCTTGAGTGACCTTACATTTCCATATTTTCAAACTTTTTGATTTCTTTAAAGTTTAAACTTTAGTTCTGAATTTACTGAGCTTTTAATCACAGATTCATAGAAATGTAGGGCAGGAAGGAACCTTAAGAGCTTATCAAGTGCAGCCTCCTGCAATGAGGCAGGACCAAGTCAACCTAGAACATCCCTGGACAGGTGTTTCTCCAACCTATTCTGAAAAACCTTCAATGATGGTATAACAGGGGGCTTGGAGGACCAGTCATCCTAGTGGTTGGAGTATTTGATTTCCTGCCCCCTGTTTCTGTGGTTGAGGTGCCTCAATCTTGAAGGAAGGGGAGTAGGGGAACCCGGCCCTCCCACTCCACCTGGTCCCAGCCCAGGGCCCTGTGTAAGTCAACCTCTGAGTAGGGGACCTCCCAGCAGGGAGCCCACATCCGCAGTACTGGGCTACTTCCTACTGTTGCCCCTTCAGGGCATGGCCCCTGTAATCCAAGTTCCTGTGCTGGCATGTCTCTAGTAGTGCCCTCTCTTGGACACTGGGTGGTGTTCTGCTGCAGTCCCAGGTTCCTCCAGGTGTGGAAGTTGTAAGTTTGGTGGGGTCGAAATCCCCACAAGGGCTCTGTGCTTTCGCCACCCAGGTTCCTCTTAGGCTGGGTGCTCCTAGACCTCTTTCTCTATCTCCTTTGGCCAGGAAGAGGGTTCTTGGCTCCTGGTGGCTGCCTCAGCTGGGCTGGTAGTTCTCCTTTAGTCAGGTAGGGAAGCAGCTAGCTCCTGCCTCTCCACCAGTCAGTCCCAAACTGAGCCAGGGTCTCTCCTTTTCTCTTCCCTCCAGGCCTGGCATTGGCTACAGGTATAATGGAGGTGGGGCTAGCTAGACCCAAAGGCTCTCTTTAACCCCTTCCATGCTCCTGGGCATTTTTTCTGCTTCACCATAGATGGGGATTCCACAACCTCCCTTGGAAGCCTATTCCAGAATTTAACTAGTCTTTTAGTTAGTTTTTCCTCATATTTAACCTCAATCTCTCTTGCTAAAGATTAAGCTCATTACTTCTTGTCCTACTTTCAGTGGACATGGAGAGCAATTGATCACAGTCTTCTTTATAACAGCCCTTAATTTATTTGAAGACTGTTATCTGGTGTCCCCCCCCCTTAATTTTCTTTTTTCAAGACTAAAATATGGTCAGTTTTTTTAAGCTTTCCTCATAGGTCAGGTGTAACCATGCTGCCTCAGGCCAGACACAACTGAGAGTATCAATTCAGGACAAATTGCTTAGAGCAGGGCAGTTACAGCCCAAATCTGGAGTTCCTTTACTATTAATGCGTGCCAAACCAGCCAGACAGAGAGGACTCTGGTTTTACCCCACTGGTTAACCACAGGTCACACAAGCAATTCCCTTAGACACTTCAGTTTCCCAGTTTCACCACCAGTGCCACTCATCCTGGGGACGAATGGTTATGAAAACCCATACCCCAGTAAAAAAGAAAAGGTTCTCATGATCCCAAAAGCCCAAGCCCCAGACTCAGGTCAATATACAAGTCAGATCTTACACACAAATCACGCTGTTGCCAATCCTTTAGAATCTAAAATCTAAAGGTTTATTCATAAAAGAAAGAAATATAGCTGAGAGCTACAATTGGTTAAATGGAATCAATTCCATACAGTAATGACAAAGTTCTTGGTTCCGGCTGGTAGCAGTGATTGAATAAACTGCAGGTTCAAATCAAGTTTCTGGAGTACATCCACAGCTGGGATGGGTCATTGAGTCCTTTGTTCAGAGCTTCAGTTTCTAGCAAGTTTCCTCCATAAGTAAGAAGCAGGATTGAAGACAAAATAGAGATGCTGCTCCTGCCTTTTAAAGTCCTTTTGCCATGTGGCTTGTGCTTTCTTTGTTCCACCCACAAGCCACCCAGCACATGGTATGGAAAAACCTTAGAGTTCTCTCCCTAGGCATGTTCCTGCATACTTTGCTGAGTCACAAGGTGTATCTGCCTTCTCTCAGTGGGTCAGTTGGATAGCTGATGGTCCTTAATGGGCCATCAAGCAGGCTAGGCAGTGCTGACGCCGCGTTATCTGGGGTGTCACCCAGAAGCATAGCACAAGTTTGAAATACAGTCAAGATAGAGCCAATAATTATAACTTTAAATACAAAAATGATACATGCATACAGGTAGTGTAATCATAACCAGCAAATCATATCCTTTTTATAGACACCTCACAAGACAACCTTTGTCCAATATTTGCTGCAAATATATAACAGTGGTGACAACAGTGATCTATAAGGTCACAGTTTATGTCAATAACGTCACATCAGGTTTTCTATACCTTTTACTATTTTTTTTTTTTTTGCTCTCCTCTGGACTTTCTCAAGTTTGTCCACTTTCCTAACCTGTAGCCCCCAAACTGGGGACACAACTCCACCTGAGGCCTCTATATTGCAAAGAAGAGCGGGACAATTACCTCTCGTGTCTTACATATCACACTCTTGTTAATACATCTCAGAATAATATTAACCATTTTTGCAACTGCATCACATTGTTGGCTCATGTTCAATATGTGATCTACTATAACACCCAGGTCATTTTCAGCAGTTCACCTAGCCAGTTGTTCTTCATTTTGTAGTTGTGCATTTGATTTTTCCTATGTATCCCAAGCACTTTGTACTTGGCTTTAATGAATTTCATTAGGGTGCTTTCAGACCAGTGCACCAATTTGTCAAGGTCCTTTTGAATTCTAATTATGTCCTCCAAAGTGCTAGCAACCCCTCCAAGGTTGGTATCATCCATAAATTTTTTAAGCATACTCACTAGTATCATTATCCAAATCATTAATGAAAATATTGAATAATCTCAGACCCAGGATTGACCCCTGCAAGACTTCCCTAGATATATCCTCCCAGTTTGATAGCAAACCATTGATAACTACTCTTTGAGTAAAATCTTTCAAACAATTGTGCACTTATAGTAATGTGATCTAGACTACATTTTCCTAGTTCACTTATGAAAATGTCATGAGGGGCTGCGTATCAAAAGCCTTACTAATATAACGATATATTACACCTATTGCTTTCCCCTCTATCCACTAGGCCAGTAACACTGTCAAAGAAGGAAATTAGGTTAGTTTGGCATGATTTGTTCTTGATAAATCCATGCTGGTTATTACTTATCACCCAATTATCCTCTAAAACTAACAAATTAATTGATAAATAATTTCTTCCGGTATCCTTCAAGGTATTGAAATTACGCTCACTAATCTGTAATTACCCAGGTCCTCTTTGTTCTCCTTTTTAAAGACAGGTACTATGATTTCTCTTCTCCTGCCCTCTGGAACCTCACCTGTCCTCCATGAGTTCTTAATTGCCAACGGTTCTGTGATTGCTTACACTACTTCCTTAACTACCTTAGGATGCTGACCTGAATACATTTAACTTACCTAAATATTTTTTAACCTATTCTTTCCCTATTTTTGCTTGCTTTTCTTCTCCCGCTTGTTAATATTAATTGTGTTGCACATCTAGTCATCATTAAACTTTTTAGGGATGACTGAAGCCAAGTAGACATTAAACACATCGGTCTTCTTGATATCATCAGTTATTAGCTCTCCTTCCCCACTGAGTGGAGACCCTATTCTTCCCTTTGTCTTTCTCAAGCTCCTAATGTATTTAAAGAACCTCTTTTTATTGCCTTTTATGTCCCTTGCCAGGTGTAACTCATTTTGTGTCTTAGCCTTCCTGATTTTGTCCCTGCTTCCTTGTGCTGTCATTTTTTGCTCCTCCTTAGCAGTTTGTCCATGTATCCACTTTTTGTAGACTCTTTTTTAATTTTCGGATCACTAAAGAGCTCCTGATGGAGCTGTGTTGGCCTCTTACTATTCTTCCTATCTTTCCTTTGCTTCAGAATAGTTGACAATTATATATTTAATATTGTTTCTTTGAGAAACTGCCATCCGTCCTGAATTCTTTTATCCCTTTTATTTTCTTTCCATGGGACCTTACCTACCAGTTCTCTGAGTTTAACGTCTACTTTTTGAACTCCATTGTCCTTATTCTGTTTCTTTCATTCCTTCCTGTTTTTAGAATTATGAAATCTATTATTTCATGATCATTTTCACCCAAATTGCCTTTCATCTTCAGATTTGCAATCAATTTTTCCCTGTTAGTCAGAATCAACTCTAAAATGGCTGTCCCCCTGGTTACTTCCTCCACTTTCTGGAACAAAAAGTTGTTCCCAACACAATTAAAGACCTTACTGGAAATTTTCTGTTTTGCCATATTAGTTTTCCAACAGACATCTGGGTAGTTAAAATCCCCCATTACTACCAGGTCTTGTCTTGTGGACATTTCTGTTGTTTGTTCTATAAGTCCCTCACCCACTTCTTCCTTTGGTTTGTTAGTGTATAGTAGATCCTTATTGTGATGTCATTGGTTTTTCCCCCTTTCATCCTTACCAAGAAACTTTCAACCTGACTGCCTCTGACCTCCTTCTGCTGCTTAGAACAAAGTGTATTACTCCTGGGGGAATTCTGCACCACTGCACAATGCAGCATTTTGCAGAAATTGATGTTGGATGTGTAGAATTTCCTTCCTCCTCCACAGAAATGGGCTGCAGAGATGTTGGCCACCACTGGAGGCTGCTGGACCTGGCAGAGCCCAGCTCGCACATAGAAGATGGTGCCGGGTAGAGGGGGAGGGAACTGGAGGGTTCCTAGCATCTGCAGTTCCCAGCACGCCCTGTAGGAAGGAGATGGTGGCACATAGGAAACTCTGTGCAAGCTTGGGACCCAGCATGAGGCTGTTTCTCCTCCTGGATCTCTGGGCTCTAGGAGGGTAGGGTCTGTGAGTGTCTGGGTCGAGAGGGTGCAACTGGCCTCTCAAATGTCTCGGCTGGGAGGGTCCACAACTGGCCTCTGGGGAGGAGATGTGAGTGTCTGGGTCGGGGGTGAGGGGCGTGGGGCTGCAGCTGGCCTCTGAGGAGGAGGGGATGTGAGTGTCTGGGTGAGAGGGAGTGGCTGCAGCTGGCCTCTGGGGAGGAGGAGGGGATGTGAGTCTCTGGGTGAGATGGGGGGGTGCAGCTGGCCTCTGGAGAGGAGGTGATGTGAGTGTCGGGGGGGGGTTGCAGCTGACACCGGGGTGTGGGGGATGTGAGTGGGCCAGGGGGCCCACAGCTGGGCTCTGGGGGGTAGGAGGTGTGCGTGTCTGGGCTGGGGGAGGGTGCAGCTGGATTCTGGGGGGGAAAGGGGTGTGAGTGTCTGCCCCCCCGTCTAGCCTCTGGAGAAGGAAGGGGCAGAGAAGCAGGAACTGGGTTGTCCTAAGTGTTCCTTTAACTCTCTATTCCTGGGGGAATTTTTGTGTGTCTGTATTGTTAGATATACTTACTGACAGGTATTTTGAAATAAATTACCAAAATAATTGAAACTGATGTCATTATATAGTGCTATTTTGACAAAATTTGCAGAATTTTAAAATATTGTATGCAGAATTTTTAACTTTTTGGCCTAGAATTTTTAATTTTCGGAGGCAGAATTCCCCAGGAGTAGTGTAGGTATGCTCAATGTATAATGCAACACTTCCTCCCTTTTTCTCAGCCTGTCCTTTCTGAACAAGCTATTACCCTCTACCAATATTCCAGTCATGAGTTCATCCCACCAAGTCTCTGTGATGTCAGGAAAGTCTTAATCTAAATTATGTACTAATACTTCCAGTTCCTCCTGTTCCCCCACTCCTTGCATTTATCTCATCTCTATGCCCTGCTTTTCTTGTCCCTGTCTTCCCTTTTCCTGATTCCTTGACCTCCTGTTCTATCTGCAAAACAATGCTATTGATAAACATTCTCAATACTATGTTTTAACTGACTCTGCCTCACTGGCAAGCAGCACAGTTGTTTTCAATGGTTTATCTTTCCTTTCCTCACTGACACGGCTACATTCTGACTCCAGAGTCTCAGGGTTGTACTTTCAAAATTCATGTGATATATGCTGTTAACTCAAACACTTTAAAATCTCCCCCAAACACCTTCTTTTAACATCACCTTCTACATGCTAGGTTCTTTTCCTCCCACTAATCAGTCTGCTCATCAAGGCTGGAACCCTGATTCTGCCCTACATATACTGTTCCCATGTTGCTGACCACTGCTGAGAAAATTCAGGGACTACACTGATTTCCTCCTTTTATAAATGTGATCTTGTTCCTTCCATTCTTCTTCGAGTGCTCTCCTTGTGGGTGCTCCACATCAGGTGGTGGTGTGTCCCAGCGCTGTCAATCGGAGATTTTTGCTAGCAGCGTCTGGTTGGGATGCATGTGGCACCGCTGACGCCTCTTCTGGCACGCGCACGCCTGACCCCCTAGGTTCCTTCTTAACCATCCTCAGCTTGAGACAGAGTCCACTAGCACTGTCCCTACGAACTATAGAAAAATGTAGTTTTAGATTGTTGTTAGTTTAATTAACTCTAGTTAGTCTTAGATTAACATAGCAGTAATATCGTAGCTAGTTAGTTTGGAAAAAAACATGTTTTCACTTTAATTTCATCCCCAAATCCCAAAGAGGGACACTTTTAAAAATGCCTGGATCCCAGCTTTTAAAAGATGTGCATCTTGTAATGATACCATGCCAATCTCGGATGGACACTCACTTTGTGTCCGCTGCCTCGGGGAATCGCACATTCCTCACGATGCACTCACTGAAACAGCCTAAAGGCTAGAGCCAGGAGAGATAGGGATCTCTGTCTGAAATTAACCTTGATGGACAAATCCCGATTGTCCACAGCAGCATCAACATGTGGCTTCCTTGCGGTGGTCTCCATTGACAGGGCAAATGCCTCCTCTTCAGAGAAATCAAGAAAAAGGGCCTTGTCTTCACCAAGCCATGAACCGCTAAAAAGGAAACTATCTCTGGCAAGATCCCTGCCATCGGGGCTGAGCTTATCAAGAGTGAGCACCTTCGATACACCAGGCACCTCCGGCAGTGCGGTGGGGACTTTCAGGAAGGGGTGGAATGGGGGTGGGGTGAGGGCGGGGCAGGGGCAGGAAGAGGTGGGGATTCGAGCACTCACCAAGCAGAGGGAAAGTCAGCACCTATGGCATCAACTCCTCCTCACTCAACTCTCCGAGATGCCAACTACATCAGCACCTGGCTCTCCACTACCTGGCACTGCGGACTCACCAGTACTGACGGCACCTGAGCAGCCTCATTCTCTCATTGCTCCGCCATTCTCAAACGATGAGGAGGCAGCCTTCTTCTCAGGACATTCTTCCTCAGTGGACACTACTCACCAATACAATCGCAAAGGACAGACAAGCAAGAGTCTACCAACATGACTCGTGAACCCATGGATGTGCCCACTCATGCCATTCCCTATCCAATGACCACAGTTGGACCCATGGGCAGCTTTCAGGTCCCAATTCCAGAGACCCGTGTCTGCGCACAGGAAACCCATAAGGTCAGCAACAACATCAGTAACTGAACCCTCTGAGGTACTTCAGGAAGGAGAAGAAGGGAGGGACAACAACTATAATCACAAGGAGTCACCAGAACACAGTTTCTCATCTTCCCCAGATGACATGGCCATACCTACACCTACGCTGGCCCCTGACAATTTCAGACACTTCCAGGAGCTATTTAGGCAGGTGGCCCAGAGCCAAAACATCCCCCTAGAAGAGGTTCAGGAGACACAACACCAACTCCTAAAGATTTTACATACTTCCTCTTCATCAAAAATTGGCATTCCAATCAGTGATGCCCTTCTGGAACCCGCAGATGCAGTATGGCAAACTCCGGCATCCATCCCACCAACTACCAAATGCATAGACAAGAAAGATCACATGCCAAATAAGGATATGGAATTCCTGTTTGTATACCTACCTCTAAACTCATTAGTGACGAATGCAGCCTACCAACTGAGCAAACAACATAAGATCACACGTCAGGACAAGGAATGGAAGAGACTGGACCTCTTAGGATGGAAAGACTACAATTTCTCGGCCACACTACAATTCCACACAGCAACCTACGTCGTGCTACTGGCAAACTATGACCATGACAATTATAACAAATTGATGGACTTCACGCAGGACACACCTGAGGAGAAGAGAGACCAGTTCTGGGCCGTTGTCAGCGAAGGCCAACTTATCTCCAGGATGGCACTTCAAGCTGCCCTCGATGTAGCAGACACAGCAGCCCGCACGACGGCAACGGCTATAGGAATGCAAAGGGCCTCATAGCTTCACTCCTCAGGACCCCTTAGAGAGCTCCAGCACAAAGTGGAAGATCTGCCTTTTGACAGAGACAAGCTCTTTTCCTAAAAACTGATGAAGTCGAGCAACATTACGGACCCAGGGATATACACACCACCTAACAGGAGACGAAGGTACCAGGCGTACAACAGGAGCAGAGACAGCATGTCTCAATGCCAGTAGAGACCATATGACACACGGGGCCAAAGAAACAGAACACAGAGACGTCGACAGAACCAGTCACAGAAAGCAGCGTCCCAACAACCACCAAATAAACTGCAATTTTGAAGCATTGGTCAAGGGTCTGCACGATCTCCCCACAGCACCGGTGTCAACAACCAATACCCAAATCTTTGGGCTCTGACTCAGACCATATTACAGCAACTGGGCCTCCATCACCTCGGACTAGTGGATCTTAGAGATCGTTCAACCAGGCTATACCATCCCTTTTACATCTATGCCTCCTACCCACCCGCCTTCCCTATCCCTCTTCAGGGATCACCTTCTGCGAATAGGTGCAGTGGAACTGGGTCAGTCACAACAGAGAGGGAAGGGATTTTATTCCCATTACTTCTTGACCCAAAAGAAAAACGGGGAATGGAGACCCATCCTCGATCTAAGGAGACTCAACAAATTCATCCACGCCCACAGGCCACTCTGAGCTCAGTCATTCCTATGCTGGAAGAAGGGGACTGATACACAGCCCTCAATCTACAAGACATGTAGTTTCATATTACAATCCATCCAGCTCACAGACACTCCCTAAAGTTCACAGTAGGACAGGAACATTTCCAATACAGAGTGCTGCCATTCGACCTCTCAACCGCACTGAGAGTGTTCACCAAAACACTTGCGGTAGTAGCAGCTGACTTACACAGAAAGGGGATACTGATATTCCCTTACTTAGACGACTGCCTACTCAAAGACACCACAAAGACAGAAACAGAAGGAAGCATTCAAATAATCACCTCTCTCTTTCACTCCCTGGGACTTCAAATCAATGAAAAGAAATCCACTCTTGCTCAGGTGCAGCAACTAGAGTTCATTGGAGCCCACCTGGACTCCCTCATGGCCAGAGCATCACCACCAAGGCCACACTTCACAACTATGACCCCCCTTATATCAGTGATCTCACACAGTCCATGGGTACGTGTGTCAATATGCGTACAACTATTGGGACATATGGCTGCTACCACATTTGTTGTAAAACATGCCAGGCTACACATGTGATGCCTTCAGAGATGGCTGAATGCAGTATACAGCCCACAAAGACACAGTCTAAACAAGAGAGTCACACACACTGGAGAGGTGATACAATCACTATGCTGGTGGACAAACCCAACAAACGTTTTCTCTGCTGTACCATTCCAACAAGAACCACCATCTGTTCAGATCATGACAGATGCCCTCCTGATCGGATGGGGGGCTTACCTGAGCCAACATACAACCCAGGGTAAATGGTCCTCTGTGGAAACACATCTACACATAAACCTTCTACAACTATGTGCAGTCCACAGTGCATGCTGTCACTTTCTTTCTCTCATAAGAGACAGAAAAATACGGATCCTAACACAACATCCCATGTATGTTCTATATCAACTGCCAGGGTGGGGCACAATCCCACCCTTTATGTGGGCAGGCTCTAAAGCTATGGAACTGGTGCATAAGGCACAACATCACTCTCACAGCATCATACCTACCAGGCCGTTTGAATATCATGGTGGACACTCAAAGCAGACAGTTCTCCCAAGAACACAAATGGAAACTGAACGATGAAATAACACATCATATTTTTCACAGATGGGGAACTCCATTGGTAGACCTGTTTGCGACACAAGCAAACAAGAAATGCCCAAAGTTCTGCTCACTTGCAGGACAGAGAGTACAATCACTGGAGATGCATTCTTTATCAGATGGTGTCAAGTATCAGAGGGGTAGCCTTGTTAGTCTGGATCTCTAAAAGCAGCAAAGAGTCCTGTGGCACCTTATAGACTAAAAGATGTATTGGAGCATGAGCTTTCGTGGGTGAATACCCACTTTGTCGGATTTTATCAGATGGAACGCCCCTCTCCTATATGCCTTCCCACTGATTCCTCTGATCTCCAGAGTCGTACACAAGACAAAAAACCAATGGGGCCAAGCTAATCCTTATAGTGCCAACATGGCCCACACAGACTTGGTTCCCTTACCTGTCCAACATGGCACTATGTAAACTGTTCACTCTTCCCATCTGACACAATCTCCTCTCACAGGACAACGATCAAACCCTCCGTCCAGATCTGGGCAAACTCCACCTGAAGGCATGGCTCCTTCATGGCTCTGTCCTGAGGAATTAACCTGTTCTGACCAAGCAAAACAAGTACTGATTAATAGCAGGAAACATACCGCATGCTCTACTTACCTCCAAAAATGGAAAAGATTTTCCTTCTGGTGCCAAACCAAGCAAATGTCTGCACAACAGGCCCCATTTCTGATCATCCTAGATTATCTACTATCCTTAAAAAAACTCAGGACTGGCTATGAACTCAATTAGAGTTTACCTTGTGGCCATAATGGCCTTCCACCAACAGGTGGATGGGACGTCAATATTCACCCATACCATTACTAAGGGGCTCGTAACGGGTTACAGAACATGTATCCAGATATCTGTGAACTCACCATCATGGGATTTAAACTTAGCGCTCAAAGGTCTAACCAGAAAACCATTCAAACCCTTAGCATCATGTTCTTTACTTCATTTATTTATGAAAGTGGCATTCTTGATAGCCATCACATCGGCATGAAGAGTGAGTGAGATGGGCACTCATGGCACACCCCCCATACACAATATTCTATAAGGACAAAGTGACTCTGAGGATGCACCCAAAACTCATGATCAAAATATCGTCCTCATTCCACCTAAACCAGCCGATTCACTTACCTACATTCCAGCTGAAACCACACAGCAACCCCAAGAGGCGGTGTTACATATGTTAGATGTCCGTCGCGCTCTGGCCTTTCATCTGGACAGAATGAAGGACTTCTGTAAATCTCCCAGACTATTTGTATCAATGACAGAAAGCTCTAAAGGTACAGCTATATCCACACACAGACTATCTAAGTGGATAAAACTTGTTATGCTACTCCCTATGTAACATAGCAGCCCCAATGGGCATCAGAACACACTCAACAAGAGCTGTAGCGACTTCCATAGCATTCCTTCACAATGTACCCATCACAGAGATATGCAGAGCAGCCACTTGGGCATCTGAACACACATTCGCTAACCATTATGCTCAGATCGAGCACAGACACAAGGGTAGGCTTCACAGTCCTAGACGCAGCTACAGACTCAACTCTGAAGTCCCTTCCATCCTCATGAGGGCTTTGCTCATTCACCTAAAGTGGAGCACCCACAGGGACAGGACTCAAAGAAGAAGGGAAGGTTACTTACTTTGTGCAGTAACTGAGGTTCCTTGAGATATGTGTCCCTGTGGGTGCTCCACTAGCCACCCTTCTTCTCTCTACTTTGGAGTAAGAGCTTAATGCTTCACGGTAGAGAAGGAGCTGAGGGGGTCGGGGCGTGCATGTGCCAGAAGAGGCGCCAGTGGCGCCGCGAGACAGCAACTGTGCACGTGTGCCCCGACCAGACACAGTTGGAAAAATCTCTGATCGAAGGCGCAGGGACGCACCGCCACCTGATGTGGAGCACCCACAGGGACACACATCTCCAAGAACCTCAGTTACTGCACAAGGTGAGTAATCTTCCCTTCTGTCAGATACTATATCTTGCCTAAGCAGGTTTCGTTTCTGCCCTTTTTGACTCATATGCCCACAAGTCTTCTGTTCTCTACCATCCCTATTAGCCCAAGATCTTACTAAGATTGACACCATCTGGTGCGAGCTCTCCTTCTTTCACCCACACTTCCTTTCTTTTCCTTTTTCCTTCCCCTTTCCTGATCTCCATTTAAGCTCTATTGCTCCCCTTCTGATCATTCCTAATCTCTTCCTTATCTGGTTTCTTTTGTCTCACGTTCAGATATATTCCACTGTCTCCCCCACAATAAAATATTTGCCCCCCTCTTGCTTCACTGTCTTTCTCTTCTGTTCCCTCCTTTTCAAACCTGGACCCCTTCAATGTCTGGTCTACTCCTGATGCCTTTATTTCCTTATTATAAACTATGTCCTTGATAATTTCAATCAAACTCAATCCCCAGTTTGAACATATATGGCTTTTGGACATCCAGCAAAAAGCCTTTTTGACTTAACTGAGTTATACCTGTTCAAAAAAATACTTGACAAAATGTAATTTATACAACTGTAAGTGGCCATGTCATTGTGTATGCATGTGTAAGTGCTTTTTAAGTTCTTTGGATTCCTTGATCTCTGAAGGTGTGTATGAAAACTTCATTACATTCAATTGTGAATATGCATCTGGGATGAGGCTCATATGCTGCTATTAATGTGCACTTTTAATGCAAAAAAGTATACATTGCATGAGATAGTAGATGGTGTTTACCTAACTGAATTTGCATCTTGTGTAGATAAAGTAATAGTCTACTGTTGTCTAGAACACAGGTTCTCAACCTTTTTCTTCTGAGGCCCCTTCAACATACTATAAAAACTGCAGGCCCTCCTGTACCACAGCAACTGTTTTTCTGCGTATAAAAGCCCGGGCCAGTATTGGGGGGTAACAAGCAGGGCAGTTACCCAGAGCCCCATGCTACAGGGTGTCCTGTAAAGCTTTGGTTTCATCCCCTCACGGCAGGGCTTGGGCTCAGGTTCGGACTTTCAGTCCTTAGCTCCATAGAGTCTAATGCCAGTTCTGCTTGGCAGACCTCCTGAAACCTGCTCGCAGACCCCCGGTTGAAAACTACTGGTCTAGAAAATACTTTTGTCGTGAAATTTTTGTTTTACCATAATTTTTTTTTAAAACTTCGGAAATTCCATATAAAAATCTTTCTTAAAAATTATTAAGGTTTCAAAGTTGAAGGACATCAGTTGATGCTTCTTGATACATAAGGACATAAGAAAGGCAATGGTCCATCTAGCCCAGTATCCTATCTTTCAACAGTGCCCAGTGCCAGATGCTTCAGAGGGAATGAACAGAACAGGACAATTTTGAGTGATCCACCCCCTCATCATCCAATCCCATCTTCTGGCAGTTGGAGATTTAGGGCACCCGGAGCATGAGGTTGCATCCGCAGTTGTCTTGGCTAATAGCTATTGATGGGCCTGTCCTCCATGCATTTGCCTAATTCTTTTTTGAACCCAGTTATGCTTTTGACTTTTACAACATCCCCTGGCAATGAGTTCCACAGGTTGACTGTGCATTGTGTGAAGGAAGTAGTTCTTTTTGTTTGTTTTAAACCTGCTGCCTTTTAATTATATTGGGTGATCGGTAGTTCTAATGTTATGTAAAGGGATAAATAACACTTCCTTATTTTCATACTGCACAAAATTCATGATTTTACACACCTCTATCATATTGCCCCTTACTCGGCTCTTTTCTAAGATGAACAGTCCCAGTCTTTTTAATCTTGCCTTGCATAGAACCTATTCCATACTTCTAATCATTTTAGTTGTCCTTCTCTGCACCTTTTCCATTTGTAATATATCTTTTGTGAGATACGGTGACCAGAACCTCACGTACTATTCAACGCATGGATATAGTGGCTTTATGATATTTTCTTTTTACTATCTACCCCTTTCCTCATGGTTCCCTCAGTGTTCTGTTAGCTTTTCTGACTGCTGCTCCATGTTGAGCAGATGTTTTCAGAAAACTATCCATGGTGACTCGAAGATATTTTTCTTGATTAGTAACAGCTAATTTAGACCCCATCATTTTGTATGTATAGTTGGGATTATTTTTTCCAGTGTGTATTACTTTGAATTTACCAACATTGATTTTCATCTGCCATCTTGTCACCCAGTTAATGCAATCCTTTTGTAACTCTTCGCGGTCTGCTTTAGATTTAACTATCTTGAGTAATTTAGTATCGTCTGCCAGTTTTGCTACCTCACTGTTCACTCCTTTTTCCAGATTGTTTATGAATGTGTTGAACAACACTGGTGTCAGTACAGGTCCCTGGGGGACCCTGCTATTTCTCTCTCTCTCCATTGTGAAAACTGACCATTTACTCCTACTCTTTGTTTTCCTATCTTTTAACTAGTTACTGATTCATGAGAGGACCTTCCCACTTACCCCATGATTGATTTGATTTAGTTGGGGATTGGTCCTGCTTTGAGCAGGGAGTTGGACTAGATGACCTCCTGAGGTCCCTTCCAACTCTGATATTCTATGATTCTATGCTTAGTTTGTTTAGCAGCCTTTAGTGAGAGACCTTGTCAAAGGCTTTCTGAAAGTCCAAGTATAATATATCAACTGGATCATACTTGTCCACATGCTTGCTGACACCCTCAAATAATTCTAATAGGTTGGTGAAGCATGATTTCCCTTTACAAAAGCTGTGTTGTCTCTTCCTCAGCATATCGTGTTCATCTGCGTCGGATAATTCTGTTTTTTGTTATAGTTTCAACCAGTTTGCCTGGTAGTGAATTTAGGCTTTACTGGCGTGTAATTGCCAGAATTACCTTGAGAGCCTTTTTTAAAAATCAGCTTTACATTAGCTACCCTCTAGTTATCTGGTTCAGAGGCTGATTTGAGTGATAGGTTATATACTATGATATGTTGAAGTTAGATTTTCAATGATATTGAAGTTAGGTTTTTAAATCCTCATTCCATGCCACTTCTGAAGGTAAATTTCAAACACAGCTTGGCCCAGAATGAATCATGGTTCCACAGGATTTCTCTCTTTCATTATCTGAGTGCCATCCAACCTATGTACTGAATAAGACTGAAGAAGTCTTGTGGAAATGGTTATATATTACATCAAAAACAAAATATTGAAAGAATGTTAAGGTTATAAAATGAAGCACGCAAAAACTGATAAATTCCAGAATTAACATTGTCTTTGCAACTTTATTTGGCTCCTTTGTGCGTTTATATTATGATGCAGACTTCAATTACATGATCACATTCTGTTTCTTCCACAGAACCCCTGCCTCCATTAGTGAACATGGGTAGTTATTCAATATTACCTTTTTTCCTTCTCATTCAGTGAGTGGCCATAGGCCTCATATGATTTACACCAGTGGTAGGTAACCTGCACCTGCTGCACGTGGCACATCAGGGTAATCCACTGGCAGGCTGTGAGACAGTTTGTTTACATTGACCATTTGCAGGCATGGCCTCCCGCAGCTCCCAGTGGCCGCAGTTCACTGTTCCCAGCCAATGGGAGCTACAGGAAGCGGTGCAGGCTGCAGGGATGTGCTGGCCGCTGCTTCGTGCAGCTCCCATTGTCTGGGAACGGCGAACTATGGCCACTGGGAGCTGCAGACAGTCAATGTAAACAAACTAGCTCGTGGCCCGCCAGTGGATTACCCTGAAAGGCGCAGACTGCCCACCACTGATGTACACCCTCCAAACCCAGTGCTCAGTAAAAAATTATTAATTTCCTGCTGAGTGTTTCCATGGAACTCTCACTGTAGCTTCTGAGTGCCTCAGAAATTCATGAATTTACAAGTAGAACCTTAGAGTTATGAGTACCAGAATTACGAACTGACCAGTCAACCATACACCTCATTTGGAATTGGAAATTCGCAATCAGGCAGTAGCAGAGACGAAAAAGAAAAGGCAAATACAGTATAGCACTGTGTTTAAACATAAACTACTAAAAATAATAAAGGGAAAGTAAAAAAAAAAAATTGACAAGGTAAGGAAACTGTTTCTGTGCTTTTTTCATTTAAATTAAGATGGTTAAAAGCAGCATTTTTCTTCTGCGTAGTAAAGTTTCAAAGGTGTATTAGGTCAGTGTTCAGAAAGAACAACCATAATGCTTTATTCAAAGTTATGAACATTTCAGAGTTATGAACAACCTCTATTCCCGAGGTGTTCATAACTTTGAAATTTTACTGTATCTTCACAACACACGTAACCTTACTACTGACTTTTCCTAACTTTTGAGTGCTTAACTTTGCAAATATAATGCTCTTAGGGCTTGTCTACACAGCAAGATACTGCATGTCAAGCCAGAGTGTGCAACACTTTGCCCTGCTGTAATGTCCTGTGTTGTAGACACTGCTGTAGTGTAGTGAAAGTCTCAAGAGTGTGGCTTAGTGTACTACTGCTGGGAAGTGTAGTATACTAATTCACACTCTGGGACTTTCAATGCCCCTTAGCAGGGTCCATGGAGTGAGTCAGTGTGTGGCAAGCTAGTATGTTCTAGATTTGCACCCTGGTGTGCCATGCTCTGAGTTGCTATGTAGTCAAACCCTAAGTTTGGTTCTTTGAGATGCGTTTGTCCGCATATATTCCATTTCTGATGCACATGTGCCTCATAACGCAGATTCAGATCAGAGTCTTTTGGCCTGCGGTGGCTTTTGGGCTATATGTGCATCCTGAATGCCCTTGTGACTCCCAACTGCGGGAATAAAAGGCAAAGTGGATCCAACTGTCCTTCAGTTCCGTCATCAATTCAGAATCCAAATCATATAGGACTCTGCATTACTGGGGAAGGAGCATGGGTTGTGAAATACATGTGGGCAATGTACCTTAGAGACCTACAGTTACTGTAGGGTAAGTAACTGTTTTTCCCCAGTTACTGGTACTGGTTACAGGTGATACGGGCTCTCATAGCTTAATTGTGAGCTTCTGTTTTTGGAGTCATTCAAGACCAAGTGTTTCAGACTAACCTCTGTTGTAGGTTAGTGTGCCCAGAACTGAATGGAAAGCTGCTAGCACAGGTTGGCACTCAGTCTGAATGAAAAGTAGACTTTTTGAACTATCTTAGTATGTTAAGGTGTAATAGTTTTTTTCCCACTGTATTGAATGAAATACAATGTTTTGGGTTTATTTCAATTTTAAAATCAAAATATCAGTACAGGGGATATAACAGTAGTTAAATTTACAATTGCAAAATATCTCCTAACAGCATAAAAAAATTAAAATACCAGCTGATATGAAACAGATGCATTTTTTATTTGGAAAGTAAGATGATTAGATCTCAGCTGGAGTATTGTGTCCCGTTCTGGGCACCACATTTCGGAAAAAATGTGGGCAAATTGGAGAAAGTCCAGAAAAGAGGAACAAAAATGATGAAAGGTCTAGAAAGCATGACCTATGAGGGAAGATTGAAAAAAATGGGTTTGTTTCGTCTGGAGAAGAGAAGACTGAGAGAGGACATGATAACAGTTTTCAAGTATGTAAAAGGTTACAAGGGGGAGGGAGAAAAATGTTTCTCCTTTACCTCTGAGGATAGGACAAGAAGCAATGCACTTAAATGTTTAGACTGGACATTAGGAAAATCCTCCTAACTGTCAGAGTGGTTAAGCACTGGAATAAATTGCCTAGGGAGTTTTTTAAGAGCAGGTTAGACAAACACCTGTCAGGAATGGTCTAGCTAATACTTAGTCCTACCATGAGTGCAGGAGACAAGACTAGATGACCTCTCGAGGTCCCTTCCAGTCCTATGATTCTATGCAGTATGTTTTAGTTTGGTCATTAATGAATGGAAGTTGTGACCTCACTAGTGTATCTTTGTTATATTATTTATTGGTGTAGGTAATTAATCTTCAGTTACTTTTAATAGTAAAGTTATATAAAGGAATGTGTCATGGGTTTCAGATTTTGAGTTTTGTGTGGAATACTGGGAATATTATAATATTTGCTGTCAAATTGTAAGTACACATTTATAACATTAGGACAACTTTAAGTTTTTTTAACGTAACTTTTAATGTGCTTATGTACAGTATTCTTGATCTTTTTTCTGTTTTAAAAAAAGTATAGTTGCAGCTCTAATTCAGTGTTAATTAAGTTTTACCTAGCAATTGAGTATTAAATTTATTTCTAAGAAGTTTAGAATTTGTATTTGTAGTATATTTAAAAATATTAAACATATATAATTTCTCCCCAACAAAGCCAACAACTGCTTCCCTCTCCTTCCCTTCCACACTCCAAGTCACAAGGGCTGTCTTTTATTATCTCCCACTCAGAACATCACCCAAAACACAAATATCCTCCACCTGTGTCCTAGGTTATCTCAGTCATAACCCTTGCATGCCACTTCTTTTATTCTCTTTGCATCCCATCCATGGCATCTCTCTACTACATTGAAACACCTGATCACCACCTGCAGCTTCCTTTGCTTGCTGAAGCAGGTATATGGCATTAATCTCTCCCATCTCTTGCTCTTACCTTCCTTTATATCTGAAAATTCACCCTGCCCCTGCACATCTCCTTACACCAGCATTACATCAGTACTCAAATAAAAGTGCAAAAATTGAACCATACCAGGTAATTCCTGGGTTACTTCCTGCCCTGACAACCATTCCCAAATATTCCCTACTTTCACTCCCACCAGGAGCGAACAAGGCATAGTTTTGTTCAGTTTATCCTTTAGATAGCCCTCTGGTGAAGTTTGTGCATTCCATGCAATGTACTCTTTAGAACATGCCAACAGAACCTGTCACAGACCATGACTTTGGCCTTGTCTTCACTAGGGAAAAAGGTGTGTTCTTAACTCAAGTTAGCTAACATGAGTGAATATCCTAGTGAAGACCAGGCAGTTTGTACTTTTCACATGAGTTAGCAGGTCAAGATAAATCCTAGGCTCTTGTATAGTCTTGTCTTAACCTGCTGAAATTACAAACTTCCCTGGTCTTCACTAGGGTTGTACCTCATGCTAGCTAACTTGAGTTAAGAACACATCTTTTTTCCTAGTGAAGATGCACTTGTTGGATTATGAGGTCCTATTCTCCTTCTCTGTCTTCCAAAATGTCAGTTGAGGTAAAATAAGATTAGATTTCCTGCAACACAGTGAGCATGCCAGTTTCAGCCTCAAGGCAATTCTCTTCACTCCATCACATCCCACTGTTTCCCTACCTTACTTTTTGGTTTTACAGACTCCTCTACTGACAGGATCTTTAAGTGGAGCATCAGCATAGTGCCAAACTGTGTTTGGATTCTGAAGTTTTGCTTGTATAAATGTTGTGGTTTTCATTTTAATTTTTTTGTCCTGATAGTATTTTACCAGCTTTCTCAAAGGATTTTTGATACAATTTAGGCCTCAACATCTGCTTTGTCTGCATTCTGCCATATATTTCATGTTATGGCAATCTCGGATAACGACCGAGTACATGTTGTTCGATTTAAGAAAACTTTCATTGCCAATTTGAAAAAATGCAGAGATACAAATGTGAGATTTCTAAAGATAGCTATAGCACTTGGCCCAAGGTTTAAGAATCTGTAGTGCCTTTCAAAATCTAAGAGGGACAAGGTGTGGAACATGTTGTCAGCAACACACTCAGATGCAGAAACTACAGAACCTGAACCACCAAAAAAGAATATCAACCTTCTGTTGGTGGCACAGGTGATGCAAATGAATGTGCATCAGTCCACACTTCTTTGGATCGTTATCAGGCAGAACCTGTCATCAGCATGGAAGCATGTCCTCTGGAATGCTGGTCGAAGCATGAAGGGGCGTACAAATGTTTAGCATATCTGGCAGGAAAATATCTTGCAATGCTGGCTACAACAGTGCCATATGAATACCTATTCTCACTTTCAGGTGATATTGCAAATAAGAAGTGAGTGGCAGTATCTCCTGTAAATGTAAACAAACTTATTTGTCTTAGCGATTGGTTGAACAAGAAGTAGGACTGAGTGGACTTATAGGCACTAAAGTTTTATATTGTTTTGTTTTTGAGCGCAATTATGTAACAAAAAATCTACATTTGTAAGTTGCACTTTCACAATAAATAGATTGCAGTACAGTACTTGTATGAGGTGAATTGAAAAATACTATTTCTTTTATGTATCTTTTTTACAGTGCAAATATTTGTAATAAAAATAATATAAAGTGACCACTGTACACTTTGTATTCTGTGTGGTCACTGAAATCACTATATCTGAAAATGTAGAAAAAATCCTAAATATTTATAATAAATAGTACCTATTATTGTTAAAGAATGCAATTAAAACTGCAATGAATCACAAGTCTTTTTTTTAATCCTTTGACAACCCTAAAAATAACCTTTCTACTCATACTCAAGATCCCCCTGTTTATGCATACGAGGATCAAATTAGCCTTTTTAGCCACAGCGGTGCAGTGGGAGCTCAGATTCAGGTGGTTATCCACCATGATCCACAAATCTTTTTCAGATCCTTCCCTGAAAGCAGCTGGGAAGCTGAAAAATTCTGTTTAAGTTCTTCTGAAACAATTTTTCTTAAAATAGCTTTCCTTGAAAATGTTCACATTTTTGATGATCCTCCCTGCTTCAGAATGAAACTTTTTTTGTTAAAATGCAAAAAATTTGTCAGAAAGGGTTTATTTCCCCCTTGTCATCCAGCTCTGTGCAATTCTTGATAGTTCATTGTTACCAATCTTAACGTGTTTATGTGTCTGGACTCAAAGAAAGAGGGATTAACTCCTTCACACCCAGTGGGTATGAATACAAAGTGAATAGGTTATTTGAGTCATAGCTATTGTTCATAAAAATATCAGTACTGTTCCTACATTCTCCATGTCAGATGTTCTGCTGCATGCATGCGTACTTTTTGCATGCTGCACCAGTTCTGGGCATATAGTCTGTACACAGGCTCCAATCAAACTGCCCAATAAGACCACAAGACCCATTTTAATAGTGAAGGAAATTGGTCAGGTTTATTGCTGATGAAGAATGGTCCTAGCTCCTGGGATCAATGTCAGCTTAGTAAGTCGTGGGACTTTCCACTGTCCCCTAGGCTGGATGAAGGGTTAAAGCGAGGTATCCCAACATTTATAGACTAAGACAAACAATCAAGGATAAACAACTTATGTATCACCTTATGTGTTTCATGACATGTTTTTTACCTCCCCTTATACTTTCCTCCTGATGTTCCAGACGAAGCATCTCTTTTAGAATCATTAGATTTGGGTTGGAAGAGACCTCAGGAGGTCATCTAGTCCAATCCCCTTCTCAAAGAAGGACCAACCCCAACTAAATCATCCCAGCCAGGGCTTTGTCAAGCCGAACCTTAAAAACTTCTAAGAATGGAGATTCCACCACTTCCCTAGGTAACCCATTCCAGTGCTTCACCATCCTCCTAGTGAAATAGTGTTTCCTAATATCCAACCTAGACCTCTCCCACTGCAACTTGAGACCATTGCTCCTTGTTCTGTCATCTGCCATCACTAAGAACAGCTGAGCTCCATCCCCTTTGGAACCCATCTTCATGTAGTTGAAGGCTGCTATCAAATCCCCCCTCATTCTCCTCTTCTGCAAACTAAATAAGCCCAGTTCCCTCAGCCTTTCCTCATAAGTCATGTGCTCCAGCCCCCTAATCATTTTCGTTGCCCTCCGCTGGACTCTCCAATTTGTCCACATTCTTTCTGTAGTGGGGGATCCAAAACTGGCCTCGCCAGTGCCAAGTAGAGGGGAATAATCACTTCCCTCAGTCTGCTGGCAATGCTCTTACTAATGCAACCCAATATGCCGCTAGCCTTCTTGGCAACAAGGGCACACTGTTGACTCATATCCAGTTTCTCATCCACTGTAATAGCCAGGTCTTTTTCAGCAGAACTGCCACTTAGCCAGTCGGTCCCCAGCCTGTAATAGTGTATGGGATTCTTGCATCCTAAGTGCAGAACTCTGCGCTTGTCCTTGTTGAGCCTCATCTGATTTCTTTTGGACCAGTCCTCCAATTTGTCTAGGTCACTCTGGACCCTATCCCTACCCTCCAATGTATCTACCTCTCCCCCCAGCTTAGTGTCATCCGCGAACTTGCTGAGGGTGCAATCCATCCCATTGTCCAGATAATGAAGATATTGAACAAAATCGGCCCCAGGACCGACCCCTGGAGCACTCTGCTTGATACCGGTTGCCAACTAGTCATCGAGCCATTGATCACTACCCATTGAGCCTGACAGTCTAGCCAGCTTTCTATCTATTTTATAGTTCATTCATCCAATCCATACTTCTTTAACTTGCTGGCAAGAATACTGTGGGAGACCGTATCAAAAGCCTTGCTAAAGTCAAGGTATATCACATCCACCGCTTTCCCTATATCCACAGAGCCAGTTATCTCATCATAAAAAGCAATCAGGTTGGTCAGGCATGACTTGCCCTTGGTGAATCCATGTTGACTGTTCCTGGTCACCCTCCTCTCCTCCAAGTGATTCAAAATGGATTCCTTAGGACCTGATATATGATTTTTCCAGGGACTGAGGTGAGGCTGATTGGTCTGTAGTTCCCCGAGTTCTCCTTCTTCCCTTTTTTAAATGTGAGCAATATATTTGCCTTTTTCCAACTATCTGGAACCTCTCTGATCGCCAGGAGTTTTCAAAGATAATGGCCGATGGTTCTGCGAATTCATCACTTTTGTCAAACCATCTTATCACGTGCAAGGTTGGGGTGTTCTTGTGCTGGCCTGCTGGAATGTGTTTACATATTCAGTGTGTTTTAGCAATGCTAGCAATACTGGTGCCGAGTTCATGTACTGCACACTGACTTGCAGGCAAGCATCTGCTTTTGACAGGGCCTGATTGTTACTCATAACATAAGTTTTGCTGACTTTGGTTCAGACCTCAGGCCTTTCCCCAGGCCCATGCTTCAGGCTCTCTCTTTCAACTACACTCCACACATCCCAAATCTACCTGTCTTGCCTTCAACATATTAGAGGTTTTTAGTACATTGGAAAAATATATTGTATAGGAATGTGGGGAGAAAACCTGGAGGATATATAATAAATGAAGTGCATTCATGTTAAGTTTTATATTGTAACTTGGAAAGAAGTAATATAAAATTGATGTTCATGGTAAACAAGTAGAAATAGATTTAATAACTAAAAAAAAACTTTTGTGGTGGAAAGCATAATACATTTTTCAGTAAACTTATATTTACTCTAAGGTTTTACTTTATTTTGTTCTTCTTATAGATATTTTCTCCCAAATGTCAGATTCCAATGGATTGATGATATTTACAAAGTTTGATCAGTTTTTGAGAGAAGTTTTAAAACTTCCAACAGCTGTATTTGAAGGGCCTTCTTTTGGATACACAGAACATTCCGTACGGACATGTTTCCCACAACAAGTAAGAGTTAACAAAATGTGATTGTATATTGCATGTTGAAATAGTGCCACCTTCTAAAATCCAGTGACGACTTCTGTTATGATTTGTATGTACACTCTTTTTAACTTTGTGTGTCATGTACTCCAAAAAATTTTAAGAGGGTCTGAGTAAATGATAGCAGAGTGCTAGTTCCATTGTAGTTACGGTTGAAATCAGATTTCTGTTTAAAACTTAGCAGTAAATGCTCTAAAATCATCATGGTCACTTGTATTGCTTTGAAATTTGATGCCTTTCTTGGGGGAGTGGGGTTCGGTTACTGATCCAAAATTGGGGCCATTTGAACAATAAGTTCACAGAGTATTGACCCTATAGGTACTCCACTTCAGGTGCTCATGTGCCTTTGATCAGAGAGTTTCAGTAGTCCTGCCCATTCAGTTTGTGCATGCACCCTATCTATCCTTGTGCCCCTCATAGCAAGGGTATATAGGGGCATATTGAGTGAACAACCCTCAGTTCCTTTCTCAATAGAGTGGCTGGGCTACAGTACAGCATTTCAAACAGCAGGGGCACAGGGTATCTAGTGCAGCAGGCATCAGTCAGGTGCAAGCCTTGATGGGAGAGGGGCCAGAGTGCAAATTTGTGCAGATTTTTATTTCCGAAGAGTCAGAGTGCAGGTCCCAGAGTAATGGTTCAGACTGCTCCAGTAGCACTATACCCCTGGCCAAAAGACAGGCAACTGGCATCTCCATAGAGAGGCATACTCCCATAGTTTGAGAACCTCTGTGTCATACCTATTGTTTTAGGTTGTATTTATCTCCATGGGGTGTTCTCATTCCGTTGAGACAATCACACTGAGATGAATGGGCCGCTTCACACCTCTCAGAGCCTGCTATGCTTTCAAGATTGTTGGGGATATGGATATGGCAAAGCAGTTGCTGATGATTAATTTCATGCTGTATTACAGAGGAAGACCAACTCTTCTATAATTAAGATTGAGAAAATATTTCTGTTTAAAGGATGATTTTTCTAAATTCCAATATCTGTATGGGTACTCAGATTCTCTTGAAATTTGCTGTGTTTAATGGGAGTGGGAGTTGGATTAGTGAGCCAAATTTGGAGTTATTTGAGCATGTTTCTGAGATACAGACCCATGGAGGGGGAAGCTTATGAAAATTCAGCATCTACCAATGTTTTTATTTTTTGTTTCACACCAGGCTTCTAAAATGATAATGGCTTAATGGGAAGGGGAGGGTGAGGTGGTGGTGGTGGTGGGCGGGGGCTATATGTTGTAGGGAATAGTTGGGAGACTGGGTGAGGAGAGAGAAACACCAATCTTCCTTTGAATGCTTTAAGTTACTGTAACCACCCTTGTAATAAAACTCTTCAGTTTTTGGGACACAGAATGTGTCTGAGATTTCTCTCACCAACTCTGTTAGCAACTAACCACTGCAGACATATCAAGACACAACCATTATGCTCTTCCTACTGCAAAAAAGAGTACAGGGTGCAGGAGAGCACTTTGAAATCACATAGCAATGGAGTGGCTTAGTGGAGCGAACAGTAGACTCAGACTCAGAAAACCTGGGCTCTATTCTCAGCTCTGCCGCTGGAGTGTTGGGTCAGTTTGGCCAAGTCACTTCATCTCTCCGTGCTTCAGTTTCCCTATTTGTAAGGGAGAATAATATTTTCCTCCTTGAGATCTACTGATGAAAAGTGCTAAGTTAAAAGTAGTTATCAAATACCTATTTACAGGAGCATCTGAACGACACACATACATGATAATTACAACTGCCTCAATGACCCCTAATGTCTACCAACAACTTTTCTTTCTTCTAGAAACTTTAGGAAATTAAATGGCAACAACTTTGTTAATGCAGATTTAAGGTTGCCTGGATATAGCCTGTGCCTTTCCAGAATCTCAATTTCAGTAAAACTGAAACCTGTGAAAACCAGGAAATACAGAATTAAGGTACACACCCATGCAACGTAATTGCCCAATTTGAGTGGTGCCCATAACCGCGCATACTCTCTCTGCTTTTGCCCTGTATTGAACAAGAGCTCCTTAAACTCTCACACCTAGGGCTGGTCTACACTACGGGGGAAAATGGATCTCAGATACGCAACTTCAGCTATGTGAATAACGTAGCTGAAGTCGAAGTATCTAAGATCGAATTACTCACCATCCTCTTGGCGCGGGATCGATGTCCGCGGCTCCCCATGTCGACTCCGCAACTCCATTCGGGTTGGTGGAATTCTGGAATCGATATAAGCGCGTTCGGGGATCGATATGTTGCGTCTAGATGAGACGCAATATATCGATCCCCGAGCAATCAATTGCTACCCACCGATACGGCAGGTAGTGAAGACGTAGCCTTAATCTACTCCACAGAAAGAACAGGGCATCTACTACATTTTACAACTCCTTCAATCTTATTACGACCCCTTTACCCTTCTGTACACAGTACCATCAAACACTCTACTTTCACTTACCCTTCCTTAAACTCATAACCCACACTCATCTCCCACCTAACTGCTGACAATCCCCCGGGCAGGAAAACCCTTGTGCCCTGTCAGTGACACAGCCTATACAACACCGTGATGAAATGAGGCATACCGGATCTCCCAAAGCACACATGCAGTTCTTTCATTTGATCACACACTCATAGAAGGTCAGGGAGAGCTTATCCCTTGACTCCTAGTCTACAGCCCTCCCTGCAGATGATAATCACATCTCTACTTATTACTCCACCTTTCAATAAAGCTACACCTAACACAGTGAAGGCAGCTGAATTGTATGCAGATAATTCCCAGTGCCTACTGCCAGCTCCAGGGAGGCAGAGGTAAGGTAACATAGCTGTGTACCTTAACTCTGTATTTTCTGATTTTCACAAATTTGAGTTTTGCTGAAATTGACATTCTGGAAGAACAAGCTCATTAACTAAATTTTTTCCCGTTTAATAAAAGAAAATGGGCACAGTCTTTACTCAGGCAAAAAGGGGATTTGGCACAATTCTAGTACCAGATTAAATTCATTACTTCAGAAAGAAGGCTTATGCATAGTTTGATCAAAGGCATTTTTATGAGAGTGTGACAGTTTTAGGGGGTTTGCGAGTCACTACTTCCTCCTCTGCCTCCAGAGTGAGGGACTTTCTTGTGGCAGCTGGATGTCAAGTCCCTGCTCCTGTCAGCCCTTCAGCCACTCAAGCACACCCGCCAAGGCTCTATCAGCCCCTACTTTGCCTTGCAGATTAAAAATAAGACGGATCCCAACTCCCAAGCTACTTCAAAGCATTCCCTGTAGTATCCAGTCTCTGTCGCTGGACATTCACAGTAATTACCAGGTTACTACTCCCAAGGGAATAGGGTACGCGCACACACACACACACATATGCCGCTTGTTTGATTCAACTAAGTATCAGTTCCAATATAACAACACAGAACTGTAATCTATAGTAATATCAAATGTAAGTTTATTAACTAAGGGAAACATTAAAAGATAGTGAGCACAGGTAATAAGAATAACAGGTAACATATAACAAAAGTATAACACACTTAACTTTAACATGCATAGGAAAGATAGGAAGTATGGCAAGAGACCACCCTGGCTTAACCAAGAAACCTTAAATTATCTAAAAATCAGAAAGAGTCCTACAAAAAGTGGAAACTAGGTCACATTATAAAGGATGAATATAAACAAATAACACAACTATGTAGGGACAAAATTAGAAAGGCTAAAGCACAAAATGAGATCAAACTAGCTAGGGACATAGAAGGTAACAAGAAAACATTCTAGAAATACATTAGAAGCAAGAGGAAAACCAAGGATAGGGTAGGACCATTACTCAATGAAGGGGGAAAAACAAGAAGAGAAAATGTGGAAATGGCAGAGGTGCTTTATGACTTCTTTGTTTCGTTTTTCACCAATAAGGTTGGCAGTGATTGGACATCTAACACAGTGAATACCACTGAAAATAAGATACGATCAGAAGAGGCTAAAATAGGGAAAGAACAAGTTAAAAATTACTTTGATAAATTAGATATCAAATCACCAGGGCCTGATGAAATGCATCCTAGAATACTGAAGGAGCTCACTGAGGAGATATCTGAGCCATTAGCGATTATCTCTGAAAAGTTATGGAAGATGGGAGAGATTCCAAAAGACTGGAAAAGGGCAAATGTAGTGCCCATCTATAAAAAGGGAAATAAGGACAACCCAGGGAATTACAGACCAGTCAGCTTAACTTCTATACCCAAATATAATGGAGCAAATAATTAAGCAACCAATTTGCAAATACCTAAAAGATAATATGATAGGTAGCAGTCAGCATGGATTTGTCAAGAACAAATGATATCAGACCAACCTGATAGCTTTATTTAACATGGTAACATGACTTGTGGATGGGTGGGGAGTGGTAGATGTGGTATATCTTGACTTTAGTAAAGCTTTTGCTGTCTCACATGATCTTCTCATACACAGACTAGGGAAATGCAGCCTAGATGGAGCTACTACAAGGTGGGTGCAGAACTGGTTGGAAAACCATTCCCAGAGAGTAGTTATCAGTGGTTCACAGTCAGGCTGGAAGGACATAACGAATGAGGTCCCACAGGGATCAGTTCTGGGTCTGGTTCTGTTCAATATCTTCATCAGTAATTAAGATAATTGCATAGAGAGTACACTTATGAAGTTTGTGAACTATACCAAGCTGGGAGGGGTTGCAAGTGCTTTGGAGGATAGGATTAAAATTTAAAATGATCTGGACAAACTGAAGAAATGTTCTGAAAGAAATTGGATGAAATTCAAATCATTTGCACGCATACTAAATGGGAAATGACTGCCTAACAGGAGCGGTGCCAGGGTTTTTGGCACCCTAGGTGGCAGTCCTTCCGCACTCCCGGTTGTTGGCGGCAATTCTGCGGCGGGGGCGGGGGGGGTCCTTCCACGCTCCCGGTCTTCGGGGCACTTCAGCGGTGGGTTCTGGAGCGAGTGAAAGACCCGGTGCAGAATTGCTGACGAAGACCCAGAGTGTGGAAGGACCCCCTACTGCCGAATTGCCGCCGAGGGTTGCAAAATGCCGCCCTCCCAAATCCTGGCACCCTAGGCAACCGTCTAGGTCACCTAAATGGAAGCGCCAGCCCTGTTGCCTAGGACGGAGTACTGCAGAGTGGGATCTGGGGGTCATAGTGGACCACATGCTGAATATGAGTGAGCTGTGTAATGCTGTTGCAAAAAAAAGCCAGCATCATTCTGGGATGTTTTAGCAGGAGTGTTGTAAGCAAGACACGAGAAGTAATTCTTCCACTCTACTCTGCACTGATTAGGCCTCAACTAAAGTATTGTGTTCAGTTCTGGGTGCCACATTTCAGGAAAGATGTGGACAAATCTGAGCGAGTCCAGAGAAGAGAAACAAAAATGATTAATGGTCTAGAAAACATGACCTATGAGGGAAGATTGAAAAAACTGGGTTTGTTTAGTCTGGAGAAGAGAAGACTGATAGGGAACATAACAGTTTTCAAGTATGTAAAAGGTTGTTACAAGGAGAAGGGAGAAAAATTGTTTTTCTTAACCTCTGAGGATAGGACAAAAAGCAATGGGCTTAAATTGCAGCAAGGGAGGTATAGGTTGGACATTAGGAAAATGTTCCTAACTGTCAGGGCGGTTAAGCACTGAAATAACTTGCCTAGGGAGGTTGTGGATTCTCCATCATTGGTTAGACAAACACCTGTCTGGAATGGTCTAGATCGGGGTCGGCAAGCTTTGGCACCCGGCCCGTAAGGGGAAAGCCACTGGTGGACCGGGCCGGTTTGTTTATCTGGAGTGTCCGCAGGCATGGAGCCCCACAGCTCCCACTGGCTGTGGTTCACTGTTCCCGGCCAGGGGGAGCTGCGGGAAGCAGTACCTGGCATGTCCCTCGGCCCATGCTGCTTCCCACAGCTCCCATTGGCTGGGAACTGCGAACTGCAGCCAGTGGGAGCTATAGGGCTTCGTGCCTGCGGGTGCTCCAGATAAACAACCAGCCCGGCCTGTCAGCATTTTACCCTGATGGGCCGGGTGCCAAAGGTTGCCGACCCCTGATCTAGATAATACTTAGTCTTGCCAGGAGTGCAGGGGACTGGACTAGATGACCTCTCAAGGTCCCTTTCAGTCCTATGATTCTATGCTAATCTCATCTGAACCAATTTCTCATGTAAGCTCTTTCTTGCAGCGTTTCAACCAAGGTTGTCAAGTATCAGAGGGGTAGCCGTGTTAGTCTGGATTTGTAAAAGCAGCAGAGAATCCTGCGGCACCTTATAGACTAACAGACGTTTTTGGAGCACGAGCTTTCGTGGGTGAATACCCACTTCGTCGGATGCATGTAGTGGAAATTTCCAGGGGCAGGTATATATATGCTAGCAAGCAAGCTAGAGATAACAAGGTTAGTTCAATCAGGGAGGATGAGGTCCTGTTCTAGAAGCTGAGGTGTGAAAACCAAGAGAGGAGAAACTGCTTCTGTAGTTGGCAAGCCATTCACAGTCTTTGTTCAATCCTGAGCTGATGGTGTCAAATT
>NC_133771.1:2595855-2627423 GCF_003597395.2 Chelonoidis abingdonii | reverse complement strand
AAAAATTCCACCACGATTTCAACAGCTTCCACCCCATCATCAGCCTCAGCCTGGACCAATCTACACGTGAGGTCCACTTTCTAGACACCACGGTGCAAATAAGTGATGGTCATGCTCCAAAACATCTGTTAGTCTATAAGGTGCCACAGGATTCTCTGCTGCTTCAACCAAAGTTGGTTGAGAACTGTTTTCATGGATATAACCACACTGCCTGGTTACCCGAGCACGTACAGGATAAAACTGGTGTCCTTTTGCCTTTCTCTTATACCCCCAAGTCTGTTGTTTTTGTCCCCAGAGTCAGGTTGACACCCTGTTTTCTTTCCTGGAATGCTAGCCTCAAGATGTCACCTAATACTTCTGTTTGTTTCATGTTTTCCCCGTTGACCTGTTTTTCCTGTTAACTTTCACATATAAATGTGGCCTCCTTTGGTTTGACTTTGCAATGCCTGATTTATATATGAACTGAGGTTGGTGATTCCACTTCCTTTGTCTGGCAAAACCAACTTGCCAACCATGCCTGGGGCACAGATTCTAAAACATATTTGCAGCACATACATACAGTTTCTTAAATATTACCCACACATAAGTCATGCAGTGATTGAGGACCAATATGGTGTAAGCTTCCTTAGATACCTCATTTGACCCTTTTGGAGTAAATACTATGAAACTACTGTGCCCTTTCTCCACTGGTGATGTCTGGGCCTGGCTAAATGGGTTCTTGTCCTCCTCTTACAGGTAGAACCCAGGGAAGCCTCATCTACCAAGGAGTGAGGTTTCCTGGTGCTGAAGAATCTGTATCAACTGTAGACTTGGATTCTCAGTCACCTGGCGTACTTGGCCAACAGAGGACTTGGCTTTCCTTTATAGGGAAATCACTACTAGCTAGAGATATTGATTCTTCTTCAAGTGCTGTCCCTGTGGGTGATCCACTTCTCTTCAGTTGATGATGTGTCCCGGCACCATTGATTGGAGATTTTTGATAAGTGTCTGGTTGGGCTGTGCATGCGTAGCAGCTGTCTTGTGGTCATTGGAGTCTCAGTCAGCACGCTCATGGCCCGAATCCCTCAGTTCCTTCTCAGCCGTCCTTAGCTGAAGACAGAGCTCTGAACAGTGCGACATCTCCTCTTCCTATAGTTAAATAGATAGAAATACTTGTTAGATATCTTATCCTCCAGTTTAGTATAGTTAATTAGATAATTGTTAGTAGTTTTAAAAAAAATAGTTTTGTCTCCTGCAGATACATGAACTTTCAATATTCATGCCAGGATCTCATGGTTTTAAGAGATGCGGCTCCTGCCGTGAGGTGATGCCAAGGTCTGACAGACATTCTCTGTGCATGAGTTGCCTTCGTGAAGCACACATATCATGTAAGTGCACTCACTGCAACAATTTGAAGGCAAGAACCCGTCATGACTGGGATTTCCTCCTTAAGATGATCCTTATGGAGAAGTCACTCCAGCCAGGATCTGACAAGGATCTGAACCGGAAAGAGCATGGCTCCATCCGCTCTTGAGAAGAGGAAGAGAGCCTCGAATTCTCCACAGAGGGAGTTGCATAAAAAGAAGTGGTCTCCTGCAAATCTCTACCATCGGTGCTGACAGCCCTGCGAGTCAATACATACAATTCTCCTGGCATCTCTGGCATCAGCTGTGCCACGGAGCCGAAAGCCAAGGAGTTGAGACATAGATCCAGCCGTGTCTCCTCCATGGCACCTACCACAACAGCACCGGCAACTGAGACAGCACTGATCACGCAGCCACCTTTGGCACTGATGAGGTCGATGCACAAGTCAAACGGACATCTGTCTATCATAATACTATACTTGACGCCGCTATCACCAACACCACAGCAATTCCTAACCCAGAAAGACCTTACTGTGGCATCAGTTCCACAGTCTCCTCTTCTTGGTTAACTGTTCCAATGGTTAATTAGACTTGTCATTACAAATGTGTGCCTTATTTGTCTCACTTCAACTTCCAGCCATTGGATCGTGTTATTGTGACAATGTGAACTGCTGAATAGCTGTCTCTCCATTTCTCCTTTCTGGGATGCCTTTTACACTGCTTTTCTGATTAACAGCCACTCCTGGCCAGTCAACATACAGCCTCCAACATGCAACTTGCTCCCTGCTACACAGTATTGAGTGCTACTAGCTAGCCACTTATAAATTACACTACAGAAAAACAGCAGCAGATTCTCTAGACCCAGACTTCCCCCTAAGAAATGTGAATCTTGTACTGCCTAGCACACTACTGGACAAAACAAGCTTATATAAAGTCTGTCATTTCATTAGTGGAAAATGATATGCACCATCTTTGTTATCCAAAATGGAATCTCCCAGACATTTTAATCCAAACACACTGATTAAGTAAAACAATAAAACAAATTTATTAACAACAGAAAGGTAAATTTTAAGTGACTACAAGTAATGAGGCATAAAGTCAGAATTGGTTACCAAGGAAATAAAAAGATAAAACCCCAGCTAAATGCCTAACTCAGTGGTTTTCAAACTGGGGTACACGTACCCCTAGGGGTATGCAAGCTCTCATCAGGGGGTATGCGAGAAAAATCCTGTAATGGCGGACAACGCATCATGTTAACCCCCACAGACCTTTTTTCTTTTTCGTGTTTTCATAGGTATATTAAGACCCTATCTCAGATGGGGGTATGCGGTAGATTACATTATTTGGAAAGGGGTACAGAGCCTAAAAAGTGTGAGGAGAGTGAGGTCAAGTGTTTTTCCTCTCCTCTTTGTAACTCAGTTTATTGTGCTAGAAACACCTCTGATGAGTCATGGTGACAAACAGTCTCTTGTGAACATGAGGTTTGAACCGTCTTTGTGATAAAATGTAAATTTCTTGTTCTTCGAGTGATTGGTCATATCGATTCCAATTAGGTGTGCACGCGCCTCATGCACAGTCGTTGGAAAGTTTTTTCCCCTAGCAGCACTTGTCGGGTTAGCTGTGGAGCCCCCTGGAGTGGTGCCTTCATGACGCTCAATATATGACCCTGCTGACCTGCTACCTCATCAGTTCCTTCTTACCGCCAGTGACAGTCATTGGAGCTGTGGCATCTTGCTCAGCAAGTTCTCTGTTTATTCTCTGTAAGTATTTGTTTTTAGTTGTTAGTTAGTATTAGTAGTTAGCAGTTGGGTGGGGGGGGGTGTTACCTTCTGTCCCGATCACGTTTTCTTGGGAGGGCTTACATGCCCAAGTCCCAGGGGTTCAAGCCCTGCAAGTCCTGCAGCAAGCCCATGGCAACGGGCGACCCCCACAGCACTTGTCTGAAGTGTCTGGGAGAGGCTCACCAAGCCGATCAGTGCAGGATTTGTAAGGGGTTTCTCCCCAGAACCAAAAAGGAGCAAAACTTTCACTTCAAGCAGTTCCTTATGGAGGTGGCACTTAGACCTCAGCCTCCACCAGTGCGGCAAGACCCGGCACCAAGTTCATCGGTGCATAGCACCCGGCCGACAGTGGTGGAAGCAGCACCGCGGAAGGACTCTAGCAGAGACCTGTGGCACCGCTGCTCCCTGTGCCGAAACTGGCAGGATCGACCCGGCACCACTTCCACTCCCCAGTGCAGAAGCAGCATTGGAAGCAAGGGAGGAGGCAGCTCTCCATCCCAGAGGTCCACCCCTCTGGAGCCAGCCAATGGGTTGCGTCCTCATGAGGAGCACCCAGCGCCAAAGTCTGCGGAGACAGCACAGTTGACTTCGGCCCCACAAGGGAGACTGTCGAGTCCAGTTCTGTTGGACTTCCCAGACCAGGTCATCGAGGAGGTGGAACTGCCATCTGCCCTGGACAACTTTGAGGCCATGTGGGACCTCATCACCATGATAATGCCGAGGTCACCCACCCTTCGAGTTAAGCCTCCAGTACTGCATCGAGTGGCACTGTCTTGAGGCAAATTGGTGATGGTCCGGCCCTCAGCACTGTTGATAAAATCCTGGCACCACTCAGAATCCCAGCGCTGCTTGCAAGAGCAGCACCACCGGTAAGACTTGCGGCACTGCTCCAGGTTGTGTCAGTGCTCCTGGTGGTGATGCCGATCCGTGCATCGATTCCATTGCGCAGCAGGTCCTGCTTCCAGCACCGGTCCTCGCACTGCTCAGCGACCCCGTGCAGCCCCAGATCACGGCACCACTATCTAGCCTTGTGGCACTGCTCTCCAGTGTCATGACGCCACTCCCCAGAGTGGCAATGCTAGCAGTATCAGCTCTGCTTGGCACTGCCCTGGCCTTTGTGGTCCTGATCCCGGTCTTTGGACTTGGAGACAGGATCTAGATACTCAGACCGGGGCCAGCGCTGGTCAGGTTGTGGACACTCTGAGGTGGGGGCCAGGCCGTGGCCTGTGCAATGGCAGGGACCAGCGCAGTGGCCATTTTGGACCCTTTGGGCATACCAACAGGCACAGGGTGCCTGGTCTAAAGGATCCTGATCAGCCACCTCTGAACCGCGGGTGCTGGAGGCCGCCAGTTGCCCCACCCCTAGGGGTGCCAAGGAAGTTCTGTGCTCCCCCCCACCCATGGAACCAACTCCAACTCTGGTTCCTTAGCAGGACCCTGATCTACGTGGTCCAGCCAAGAAGACAGGACAGGAGGTTTCTGACGAGCAGGAGGGACAGAAGGACCCTGTTCCCTCATTAGCCTCCATGTCCTCCTTCCCAGATGAGGCTGTTGCGGGCACCTCTGTCTCTGGACTGCCTCCCTCAGACAGCCACGCCCACCAGGACATCCTTCACAGGGTGGCGCACAACATGGATCTGCAGGTCGAGGAGGTGGAGGAGTCGGAGGACCCAACGGTCAACATTTTGGCCCCAGCATTGTTGGTATGATGGTTCTTTGTAACTGTGATAGTTCTACACACACTCTCACACATTATGTATGCTAAGTGATCAAACGAGAGGTAATAGATGTGAACTCCTTATGATGCTGGCAGACCAATAAATACTAACTGGAAACAAGTCTGACTCACTTGTGTGTTAGTATTGTTAAAATAGATATTAGATTTATAAGAATATGTTTAGTGTTGTGACAGAGTTCCTCCTCTACCTTGGTGGGTCCTGTGCTTATTGGCAGATTTGCTCACCTCAGTGATCTTCCTCACAGTCTGGATCAGCTCCTCCTGTGTCTGATCAGGAGTTGGGAAGTGTGGGGGGGAACCCGGGCCCGCCCTCTACTCCAGGTTCCAGCCCAGGTCCCTGTAGATTTCAGCTGTCTATAGTGCTTCTTGTAACAGCTGCATGACAGTTACAACTCCCTGGGCTACTTCCCCATGGCCTCCTCCAAACACCTTTTTTCTCCTCACCACAGAACCTTCCTCCTGGTGTCTGATAACACTTCTACTCCGTAGTCATCCAGCAGCACAGCCTCTCACTCTCAGCTCCTTGTGCCTCTTGCTCCCAGCTCCTCACACACACTTCCTCTCCTCTAGCTCCTCCCTCCCTGACTGGAGTGAGCTCCTTTTTAAACCCAGGTGCCCTGATTAGCCTGCCTTGATTGGCTGCAGGTGTTCTAATCAGCCTTTCTGCCTTAATTGGTTCTATCAGGTTCCTGATTACTCCAGTGCAGCCCCTGCTCTAGTCACTCAGGGAACAGAAAACTACTCAGCCAATGACTAGTATATTTGCCCTCTACCAGACTCCTGTACCCCTTTTGCCTGGGTCTGTCACAGTGTTTATACTTCATGAAATGCTTTTAAGTTGCTCCATGCATTAATCTCACTTTTAATATCTGTATCCCATGTTATAAGGTATTGTATGAGTGTTTTCTGTGTAACTGAAGAAGTGAGTTTTTTACCCGCAAAAGCTTATGCCCAAATAAATCTGTTAGTCTTTAAGGTGCCATTGGACGCCTCATTGTTTTTGCTCTGAAACAGTAAACCATTTGTCAAGAGAGAAGCATTACCGCATCTGAAATACTAGTTTTGCCACAGGAGGTGTTACCTCCTGCCCAACAAAAGAAGGCCCATAGACACCAGACAAATCGTTGTGGAACACCAAAGGACAAAAGATTCCAAAACACAAAAGGTTCTCCCCACACCCATGAAGAGGAGACATGCATTTGGACTCATCCAACCAGCTTGATCTTTGTGGGAAGTGAATAAAAATCCCTAACAAGGAAAAAACTGTATATTTATGATGCTTGGACTCTCAGGGTCAAGGATTACTAAGCATAAGCAAAAGATCCCCAGTGCTTGTCCTGGGTTAGCTCTGAAGGACATAAGCAAGCTCTATATTATAGACGCTTCTATTACCCTTTGAAACTTAAGACTAACTCATTTGTGTTTGTATGTTTACATGCTTTAATATTATACAAATAACGTACTACTTTTTCTTAGGTAATGAATCTTTTTTAATAGAATTGGCTACAAGTGTCTGGTGAGATCTAAGGTGCAATTAACCTGGGATAAGTGATTGGTTCTTTGGGACTTGGAATAACTTGAATATTAGGGTGATATTATCACAAAGGCAAGCTTACCTGAATGGTAAGATAGACCAGAGTACCCAAGAGGACTGTCTGGGATTCCATGTTAAGGCTGTTACAGTGCTTGAGGAGTTCACACTTTATACTTACTTGGTGAAATCTGTATATAGAACTCACAACCAATTTTGGGTTTGTACCCCGCTTCGTCACAGTCTGCCTGAGGTTGGCATTCACGCTCTTGAACCACTCCAAACAGCTTGACACTCCTTATACACCAGAAGGTCTGTTTCAGTATATTTAAGGATTTTTCTTAGCCTCACTGAGAAGTTAATTTCTTTAAGTCATTAATGTACCTCCACCTCTCATGTTGTATGAAAAAAGAGGTTCATTGTGCATTATCAGTAATAGCCTAATAGGGACTTCTACACTTTTGGGGGGAAATTCGGGGTCTCCAGGCACACCTTCTCTCCTTAGAAGAATTTGACTGTTCCTGCTGTGATGACTGAGAATGAGTTCTCTTGGGACTCCCTCACAGCAGCAGCAGGCAGCCTGGCTGTTGAAGAGAAGTTCTTCAGCTGCAGGGTAAGATGATTAGGCATAGGGCATCCTATAGCAACTGAAAGGAGCAGGATCAAGCACTCCTAAAGTCGTGCATTAATGGTGATTGGTACAGGTAATCGTGACTACCCTCTAGCTCCCTGAGACTGATTGAAAGGCCATTTTCAAAGAACAGTTATCAATGGTTTATTGTCAACCTGACAGGATGTATCTAGTGGGATCCTGCTGGGTTCTGTCCCGGGTCAGGTACTATTCAATATTTTCGTTAATGAGTTAGATAATGGACTGGAGAGTATGCTTGTGAAATTTGTGGATGACACCAAACTGAGGCGGGATTGATGCACTTTGAAGGATAGGATTAGAACTCAAATCAATCTTGACAAATTGGAGAATTGGTCTGAAATCAACAAGATGAAATTCCATAAAGTCCAAAGTACTGTACTTAGGAAGGAAAACTCAAATGCACAACTACAAAATGTAGAATAATTGACGAGGTAGTAACACTGTTAAAAAGGATTTGGGGGTTATAATGGATCATGAATTGAATAGGAGTCAACAATGTGATGCAGTTGTGAAAAAGACTAATGTTCTTGTTCTTGGGGGCATTAACAGGAGTGTCTTATGTAAGACAGGAGAGGTAACTGTCCCACTCTCCTTGGCACTGGCGACATCTTAGCTGGAATACTGTGTCCAATTCTGTGTGCCACTCTTTAAGAAAGATGTGGACAAATTGAAGCGAGTCCAGAAGTGACCAACAAAAATGATAAAAGATTTAGAATACTGACCTGTGAGGAAAGGCTACAAAAATTGAGGATATTGTCTTGAGAAGAGAAAACCGAGTTAAGGACCTGATAAATCCAGATACGTTAAGAGGTGTTGCAAAAAGGATGGTGATCAATTGTCTTCATATCCAGTGAAGGTAGTTACAAGAAGTAATGGGCTTAATCTGCAGCAAGGGAGGTTTAGGTTAGATATTAAGGAAGAACTTTCTAACTATAAAGGTTGTTAGGTACTGGAAAAGTCTTCCAAGGGAGGTTGTGGAATCCCTGTCATTGGAAGTTTATAAGAACAGGTGGACAAACACCTTGCGGGGATAATGTAGGCATACTTCATCCTGCCTTAGCATAGGGGGCTGGAATAGATGGCCTCTCAATGTCTCTTCAAGCCCTTTATTTCTCTGATTTTGTACTCATCAGGGAGAGATGGCAGACATATATCTTCCTTCCCCAAGTCCAAAAAGATATAGGTGAATCCATGCTTCTCCAAAAAGAGTGCTTCAGTCATGGTGTGGTTGCAGCCCAGGAGAACTGTGGACAGATTTCCTCCTCCTAGAAAACAAGGCTTTGGCCTTTTTTGCTCCACTACTGTAAGCAGGGCTGCCACCATCTTCTTTAATCCCTGTCATAGTGGCCCATTGATGTACCACCAATGTATAGGGAGGCAAGAAGAGACAGGCTGTCTGAACAGTGGTTTTTATCCCACAGATCACGTGCCAGAGCAAGGGATTTGGCTTCCCGAAAAGTAGAGGGTGTGGCTGGCCTTGCACAGGTCTTGTTTCCTCCTCTGAAAGTGGAAGGAGACTATTTAAGAAGTTATCTAGTTAAGTACTTTTTCCTTGTAGGCCTAGTTTCCTTAGCTTTTCTTCCTGACAAATCTCATTGGTACGCATTTTTATCAATATTATATCAATCATTCTTCCTTCTTTCCTTGCCAATTTGTCTGAGATCATGAAAAGCATGGGTCTAGATCCGGAGAGACTGTTCTCTGCTTGAAAATTAATTTCACTCACTTCCTTTCCTAAATCTCTTAATTTAAAATCAGTTTCCTTCCCCATTTTTTCAAATTTTAGTACAATTCTGCCTTTACCTGTTTCTGTTCTCATTTCTTCTCTTTCCCTTGTTTGCCATATAGCTAATGCCTAAATACTCCTTTTGATTCCTCCTTTCCTTGTTTTTGTCTTTTTTTCAGTGTTGTACCATGTGTTTGGAACTTCCTCCCATAGTTCACTAAACAATCTTCCCTCTTGTCATTTGAATCCCTCTTTTAAAGCACTTCTTTGCAAACCCTTTCAGCTGTAACTTGCAAAGTATTGACTACATACTCACCCCCCTTTGAATTTACCTATGTATTATGTATTTATTGATAATTTATGTATGCAGTATGTACTATCTTGTTTGTGATGTACTGTCTAATTAAGACTGAAAATTCCTTGGGGAGGGAGAGTGAATGTATCTGTCCTTTACAATATGTAACACACTGTTGGTACTCAGTAAATTAATACTAAAGAAACCATAGGATGGAGGTAGTTGCAAAGAATTAAGTTCTCTTTTGAAAGTGACTCATGTTTTTGTTTCTTTTACAGAAAAAGATAATGCTAAATATGTTTTTAGATACATTGATGGTTGA
Organism: Chelonoidis abingdonii; assembly: GCF_003597395.2. Classification (NCBI taxonomy): domain Eukaryota; kingdom Metazoa; phylum Chordata; order Testudines; family Testudinidae; genus Chelonoidis; species Chelonoidis abingdonii. Next base: position 2,618,035 of record NC_133771.1, on the reverse strand, counting down.
TCCACCCCCTCAGTGCCTTGTGTGGCTACCTCTCATGCACAGACTTGCACACGTAGAAAATGGTAAGTTAAATATTTATGTCTGACATTTCTCTTCGGAAAGGTATATATATGATGATTTTTTCCAGAAATTGGATCTTAGTATTTGCTTTTTCTGATTGTTCCCACTGTATGGTGTTAGTCCCAGAGCGTTCAGGGACTAATTCTCAGAAGAGCTAAACACCCCCAGATCCCACTGACTTCAGTGTGAATTGTAGTCGTTCATCATTTCTGAAAACAAGAACCTATAATTACACAGAAAATTAAGCAATAATCTAGAACAATCCTATTATTTTAAACTTTTCTTTTTAATTTGAATATTAACATCATTAACAACACAGGATTTAAAATAAAAAATATAACCTTCAGAAAAAACAATCTGCAAATGAACAAGCTCTTCGACAACTTTTAAAGGATTTTCACTTGCATCGCACTTTAACAAGTATTATCAGTTGATGATGTGGAAGATTTTTGGGTGCCAGTTCAGGTTTCCTTGCTGAGTGTCTCATGAGTCCATCAATCACTTTCTACCTCCCACTATGAACAACATGAGAGCTGAGCTCTCTCCATCCATGTTCAGTGCTTTCCTTAGCTACAAGTTCCCAGTTACACCTACACAAGAAGGTATTTTTCTGAGAAGTGATTAGGGTTTGAAAAACTCGAGAAGGCTAAAAGGACAACAGATGTACAGATGAGGCATTGTGTGCAACCTGGTCTTTGACTGGCATTCTGTGAGGCATAACATCCTCCAGTCTCAGAAATCACAATTTCCACTTCTGAGGCAGTCATCGTCTCTGGACCTAGTGGTTCACCAAGGACTTAACCCAACCCCCCCTTTTTTTTGGCCAGAACCTTGGGTAATCAATTTCTCCCTCATCTTTTTCTTGTCACTTCCTAGGTATGATCAAATCTTCCCAATTTTTCCTCAACATACCACCTTTTCTGTCTCAGCAGCTAGACTGCTTGTCCCCGTCCCAATAGCCTTTTGCCTTGATTACTAAATTGTCTTCCACTTAAGTCTTCCTGAAACCCATATCTGTCATACTCCAGTCTGTCCAAAATCCTGCAGCTAAAATTATCTTCCATGCCTGTCAAATGGACCACATCCTTCCCTTCTCTGAATGTTTCCAGTGGCTATGCCTTGTTCACTATATCAAATTCAAACTTCTTGTGTGTCATTCCCTGCAGATTCTGCCCTTGCCTGTGTCTCAATCTTCTCTTATTTCTCATTGCCCCATCCACTCTGCTTTACCCGGAGTGCCAGCCTCGATGCCCTATTTGTTTGCTTCTCCCTCTCCCAACTTTGTGCCTTTCTCTATGCTTTTCTCTATTAATCAAACCACGGACTTCTCCACAATATGTGTGTGTATGTAATAAATACATGCGCACACACATTTAATGAAATAAGTAACCATGAGATATGTCATTCACCTGTTGTATCAGCACCTCAAGGTGCATGTAGCACCTAGATGCCCCAACCAGCTCAGGGCCCAATTGTTCTAGACACTATACAGAAGCAGTCCTTGCCCCAAAAAACTGATAATCTTTTTCTAAAACAAGATGTCACAGGTGGATGAAATAAATGGGGGAGTAGTGAGTGACAACAGGGCAACAGTATTACAAGGGTATTTTACACAGATTATAGATCTGTGCACACTCAGTTCATTCAACTCATTCTGATTTAACCCAATAAACTTACCAAAGTCCAGTGGTGACAGGACAGGCAGAGGATGCTGCTGGCAGCCCTTATTTACAACTCTTCACACAGGTGGGGTTAGGGCGATGGTCATTCTCCATAGATCAGGGTAGATAAGGAGTTCTTATACACCCTTAGGTGATAGAGCTGGCCTTTTTTAGGCACAGTGCTCCTCTCCCCAATCTAGGGACAGGGAACTGAAAATGAATCCTAAACACAGCCTGCCCTTTCTGTACCTGTCAGGCTACTGCTCCTGGCTGGTCATTCAACTCAGTGGTCAAAATAAAACACAGATTCAGACTGACAATTTGGTTCATGGAATGTCAGCACTCTTGACAATGAGCTAAGATTGGAACGTAGGTCGGCCCATGTTGACAAAACACTGAAGAGGTATAACATAGACATCACTGCCATCTAAGACAGTCAGAGGTAGGGTTCACCATATGGTCCAACATTGCTCGCAAGCTTGACTCGCTCCCCAAGAGAGTCAATGACTGATGTATAGTGCTCCACATAGAAACCGGTATGCCACCATTATCAGTGACTGCACTGACAATGACTCGTACACCGAGATCAAGGAGGTGTTTTATGAAGATCTTAGCAGGATCTTCAGAGGGGTACCACACCAGGACAAATTTATTGTCCTTGGAGATTTTAGTGCTCCTGTGGGAACTGACTCAGGTACATGGAAGAAGGGGCTAGGTCATCACAGCTTTGGAAGGTCAAACTCCAATGGCCAACTGCTTCTCTCCAAGTGTACCAAGTTCAATCTCACTATTACCAACACTGTCTTCCCACAGGCCAATAAATATAAGATAACATGGATGCATCTTAGGTCAAAACAGTGGCATATGCTGGACTATGTAATTGTACAGTCTTAAGACATTAAAGATGTGTACACCACCTGCTCTTTGAGAGATGCTGAATGCTGGTCAGACTACTGACTTGTGAGAAGCATCATGTTGCTACACTTCTCACCAAAGCATCCCAGAAGATGCCTCAAACCAGTGAAAAAGATCAGTGCGGCTGCCATGAAAGACCCTAGCAAACAATCCAAGTTGAAACAGATACTGGAGACTGCATTAGCTGAGGTCCCAGAGAACTCCACAGATATTGAGGCAATCTGGCAGAAGCTCACAGATGTCACATATCATGTGGCATCCAAGGTTCTTGGCTTTGTAAGGCGGACACACCACAACTGGTGTGATGCAAATGATCCTGAGATAGACTGGCTACTGGAGACAATGCACATCACACTCAAGTCCTACATCTTGGACAAGAAATCAGTACTGAAGGAGACCAGGTGCCATCAGGCCAGACATGCACTTCAAACCCGATTAAGGCTAATGAATCACTGATGGAAGCAAAAGGCTGCAGCTCTGCAGGAAGGGGTTGACAAACATGATGTGAAGGCCTTCTGCGAAGGTCTCCATGCTGTGTATTACCCAAAATCCAGTGGGAACAGCCCTTGTCGTCACAGAAGATGGTAACTGGATGTTCACAGACAAAAGCAATTTTCTCTATCACTGAGCAGAGCGCTTTACTAGTCTCCTGAACTGTCAATCCACTATGTCTGATGAAGCCATTGACTCACTCCCACAATGTGTTGTCCTGGAGGAGCTGTCTGTGGACCCTTCTTTAGGCAAAGTTACCAAGGCTATCATGCAGCTATCCATGGGCAAGTCTCGAGACCCTATCGGCATTCTGGCTGAAGTGTACAAATGTGGAGGTTCCCACCTGGTCAGGAAACACATCAGCCTTTTCAAGACTATATGCCCTAGGAGTTTTCAACAGGTTTGTGTCTCACCCAATGGACACATTGTGTCCGGAGTCACAGCATGGCTTTTGTGCTGGCTGTGGCATCATGGACATGATTTTTGAAGCCTGACAAATACAACAGAAGGTTTATGAACAGAACAAGGACCTGTACATGGTGGTTGTTGACCTGATCAAAGCCTTCAACATGGTGAATCACAAGAGCCTACGGAAACTTCTTCATGAATTTGGTTGCCCAGAGAAGATGATTGTGGTCATCTGCTCATTTCACAATGACATGATGGCCAGGGTGATGGTCCGTGGTGACTCATTAGAAGCCTTCCCTGTCACCAGCAGCACCGAACAAAGATGCTGTGGTCTTTTAAGCCATGTTCTTGTTCGCTTTCCAGGAGTTTAACAGAGGTATACACATCCAATTCAGACTGGTTGGGGGTCTATTCGATCTAAAACTCAGGGCTCGCACCAAGGTAACTGAACAGCTATTAAGAGAGCTCCTGTTTGCTGATGACTGTGCCCTCATTGCACACATGCTTAAGGACATTCAACTTATCATGGATGGTTCTGCCTCTGCCTCAGCATGCTTCAGTTTCATAACCAGCCAGCACCATACCACCAGCATCATTGATCTCATGATCCCATCATCACAATTGACAACACACCCCTCAGCTTGGTCAGGAAATTCTGCTAACTGGGTAGCATACTTACCAGCAATGTGATGTTGTATAATGAGATCATTCAGTGCCTGGCAAAGGCCAGCATGGCATTTAGCAGGCTCACTCACAGGCTCTGGAGGGAGCATGGAGTCTGCCTCAGGACCAAAATATAATCACCTCACTCCAATATGGCTGCAAGACATGGAGCTTTGGATAGTTCATTTAAGAAAACACAAAGATGGGAGAAAATGAAAGGGGCAGAAGGTAGCATAGATGATAAGATGAGGATAAGAACAAGGATAAGAATTTCAATTTGAGGTGTAGATCACAATGGAATTGTGCTGAGCTTTAAAGGCAAGAATAAGAAGTTTAAATTTGACAAATTGGAAGCAGCAGAGCCATCAACCATCTCAAATTCAGGGCATTTTGCTATGCTCTCAAGGCCTTTCTACCATCTTTTTAGTGCTAAGTAGTACAGGTCCTGACAGACAATACCATGGCCCTGTATTGCATAAAACAGGAATGGGTGTGGTCCCTACATTAGTTGAAGCAAGAAAACTCTTTGGCATTGGTGAATCAAACACAGGATCAACCACACAGGGCTACATCATGAGGAGGAGATGAATGTGCAGGCAAATTTCTCTGAGCAGGACAATGCAGGACCAACAAAAAGTAATAAGGCCAATCCAAGGGATTACAGACTAGTCAGCGGAACTTCAGTGCCTGAAATGATAATGGAGTAAATCAAGTATCAGAGGGGTAGCCGTGTTAGTCTGGATCTGTAAAAGCAGCAAAGAATCCTGTGGCACCTTATAGACTAACAGAGGTTTTGAAGCATGAGCTTTCGTGGGTGAATACCCACTTCATCAGAGGCATGCATCTGACGAAGTGGGTATTCACCCACGAAAGCTCATGGTCCAAAACCTCTGTTAGTCTATAAGGTGCCACAGGATTCTCTGCTGCTTTTACGGAGTAAATCAAGTTGCAAACACCTAGAAGATAATAAGATAATAAGTAATAGTCAGCATGGGTTTGTCAAGAACAAATCATGTCAAACCAACCTAATAGCTTTCTTTGAGAGGGTAACAAACCTTGTGGATAGGAGGAAACGGTAGATGTGGTATATCTTGACTTTAGTAAGCCTTTTGACACTGGTCTGGTCTACACTAGGGGCGGGGAGGGGAATCAATTTAAGATATGCAACTTCAGCTACGAGAATAGCATAGCTGAAGTCGACATATCTTAGATCGAATTAAAATTACTTACTTTTTGTCCTCTTTGCTCTGGATCGACGGCCCTGGCTGCCCCATCGACTTTGCTTCCACCTCTCGCACTGCTGAAGTTCAGCAGTCAATGGGAGACGGATTGGGGATCGATTTATCGCGTCTACACTATACGCAATAAATCAGTCCCCTATAGATCAATCACTACCCACCTATCTGGCAGGTAGTGTAGACTTACCCACTGTCTTGCGTGACCTTCTCATAAACCAACTAGGGAAATATAGCCTAGAGGGAATTGCTATAAGGTGAGTGCATAACTTGGAAAACTGTTCCCAGAGAGTAATCATCAGTGGGTCACAGTCAAGCTGGAAGAGCATATCAAGTGGGGTCCCGCAGAAATCAGTCCTGTTCAATATCTTTCATCAGTTATTTAGGTAATGGCATAGAGAGTACACTTTTAACGTTTGCAGATGATACCATGCTGGGAGGGATTGAAAGTGCTTTGAAGGATAGGATTAAAATTAAAAATGATCTGAACAAACAGACAAAATGGTCTGAAATAAATAGGATGAAATTCAGTAAGGACAAATGCTAAGCACTCCACTTAGGAAGGAACAATAAGTTGCACACATACAAAATGGGAAATGACTGCCTAGAAAGGAGTACTGCAGAAAGGGATCTGGGGATCCTAGTGGATCACAAGCTAAATATGAGTCAACAATGTAACACTGTTGCAAAAAATGCAAACATCGTAGCAGGAGTATTTTAAGTAAGACACGAGAAGTAATTCTTCCACTCTACTCCGTGCTGATTAGGCTTGAGCTGGAATACTGTGTCCAGTTCTGGGCGACACATTTCAGGAACGATATGGACAAATTGGAGAAAGTTCAGAATCAGGAATGGTCTAGTTATTACTTAGTCCAGCCTTGAGTGCAGAGGATTGGATTAGAATACCTACTGATGTCCATTCCAGTCCTACACTTTTATGATTCTATGAACTTGAATGATTCTTGACACTGTCAGTAACCATCTCCATATTCAGGAGAAGAGTCATAAATGAAGCTCTTCATCTCCAGAGAAAATGTGAAGTGATTAGGCAAAGACTGGAAAGTCATTGTCAGATGATTTCTTCTGGGTTGCAGTGGAAGTCTCCAATCCCACTCCTTCCCAGTGTTATGGAAGATAGAGAGACAGAACAATGATTCATATGGCCGTATTATGGCCAAGACAACACTGGAATACAGAGCTCCTAAAGTTCTCCGAAGAATCTCCTTTCCCACTTCCACTGTCTCCAGATCGACCTCCTGCCTCAGAGGAGCCGCCAATTTCTTCATATCAACCCAGAGACATCTCGCCTTTTAGCCTGGATAATAACCTACAGTGATGGTCACTGATCAGGCTTGCTCTGGACAAGGATGAAGTCCGCTATGAAGTGCTATTTCCAAAAATGGAAGAGGTCCTCTATGTGGTCGAGTCAGGACCGGCGCCAGGGTTTCTGGCGCCCTAGGCACCAGGCCATTTCGCTGCCCCGTGCGCAGGTCTCGCGGCTCCAGTGGAGCTGCCACGGGCATGCCTGCGGCAGGGCCTCTGGAGCCGCAGGACCAGCGGACCATCCGCAGAAATGCCTGCGGCAGGTCCACCAGAGCCGTGGGACCAGCGGACCGTCCGCAGGTACAACTGTGGCAGCTCCACCGGAGCCGCCTGCCGCCCCCCCGGCAAAATGCCACCCCCCCCCCATAATGCTGGCGCCCTAGGCGACTACCTAAGTCGCCTAAATGAAAGCGCCAGCCCTGGGTCCAGTAGCAAGAATTTTACCCTGACACAAACAGGAATTCATTCTATATTGGACTGTTTAATGTTAAGTCACAAGGACTGTCACTAACAGTGTTAATATACACCTGGATGCTATCTCAGCCCATTGCCATCCTGTGCAGAACAAAATGGTATTTTCCCATCAAACAATAGCGAGATTCCTAAAAAGACTTACTAATGCTTTTCCTGGAATAAGAAAACCACCTCCTTTCTGGGATCTAGATTTGGTGCAAACCAAGTTGAAGCGGACTCCGTTTGGATCTCTCAGGAACACTTTCCTAAAACACCATTCTTGTTGGCTATAATCACACCGGCAAGAAGAGTCAGTGAGCTCCAAGCTCTAATGGCCATTCCTTCCTACACTGTAGTGCACAAAAATTAAGTGGTGCATAGACCTCATTCTAGCTTAATGCACCTTTGCCAGTATATTTCGCTCCTTTAGTTGTTTCCCAGTCATTGTTCTCACCCATGGGAAATACATCTCCACACTTTTGATGCCAAGAATACGAAGCCCATTTAAAAGATTAATAGGCTATTTGTAGCATATAGGGAAAGCTGCTAAAGAGAACCAGTCAACACCGAGATATCTAAGTGGGTTAAGGCTTGTGTAGAACTCTGTTACAACATAGCTAAGTTACTGGGGCCTACAGGGTTAAGGACCCATTTGAATAGAGCCATTGCAGCTTCTGTGGCATGTCTTAGGCAATTTCTAATACTGGAAATCAGCAGAGCAACAACTTAAAATTAGTGCATACTTTCTCCAGTTGCTGTTCTTTAGACTTAGCATCATGCTCCAATGTTCTATTTGTCAGGGTAGTGCTACCACACGTGTTGTTATAAACTCTTCATCCACCTTCCACCCGGGCAGTACTGATCACTAGTTTTAGTCAAGTGGAATACAAAAAGTCCTTTGAAGAAGAGAGAGGTTACTCACTAGTAACTTATTTAAGAATTGCCTTCATGTATTCATGCTTTCTGTCCGCCTTTGCCTTGGAGTTTTTTGTTTGATCAGCACTCTGCAGTTCAGGAGAAGAAACTGATGCGTTTGTGGGTAGTGGTGGGATGTATATGTCAGGAGACTGAGTCATAGGCAGTCAGGTCTAATGGTTGGAGCAAGAGTCAGGCCCAGCGGTTGGAGTCTGAATGTCAGATCCAAGGGCCAAGACAGGGCCAGTACCAGGAAGCAGAGCTAAAGGTCATAAGTAGAGACAGAGTCTAAATGTCAAGGCCAAGAGTTGCAACAGAGTCACAGTCAGGAATCAGAGCCAAAGCTCAGAACTGGATTACCCAAAGTTAGGGAAGGCAGGACCAGGGCTGGTTCTGAGGCAGGAACAAGGCTGGGGCAGGATGGAAAAAAGACTGGGTGCAGGACAGGAGCTGTCGGGGAGCAGAGCAGGAGCAGGGCTTGGTGAGAAAGAAGCACAGAGAGGCAGAGAGTCTGTGGGCATGTGCATTGAGCAGCCAGTGAGGCGCTGCTGTTGAGCTTAAGAACTAGCTTGCTAGGTTCCTCAGCCAGTCAGGCAGGGCGGTCTGTCAGGCAGTGTAGCTGGCTCGTTAGGATGTCAGGAGTACTGAGCAGGCGCAGCCACAGGGCCTTACTCCTGACAGTATGTGTACTCCCTCATAGTCTTGAAAGTCAATGTCACAAGAGGGTGTCTGCACACCCCTCCTCCATGGGCTTGACTTTGAAGAGGGTTCTGTGGCTTATCACCAAGGGGCAGCATATCCTACAGTTGTGAGTTCACATATATGACTGACTTTTGAAGAACAGTTGATGGTAAGTAACTTCTCTTTGCCTAGGGTAAACTCTGCTCACTGTGGGTATGGAATTGCTTAGAGGTGCTGTTACCTCATAGGTTGAGAAATATTTCTTTAGAATAGATTTGTGAAGCTATAAGCATGGTGTTTGTACGTACATTTATGTACATACCTCCCCCAAAGCATTCTTCACTAGAGTAGTTCTAACTGCAATGCTTGAAAAGTAATCCTATACCTCTCCCTTTGTTGTGGTTATAAGATTGTTATAAAGATCCCATTAAATTGTTGACTGAGCTTATTCACTCAAGGAATAGACAATTTTTCTAACCTGTAAATGGTGTTTCTCAGATGAAATGAGCTCAATCCACAATGACCCATCTTTTGTGTTTTTTTGTTTGATTGAGTCTCATTCTTTGCTTCTATTTTTTTAACTCTGTAATTTTTCGTTCTTAGATAGTGTTTGTGAGTTTCTAGTTAGTGTTTTTTTTTCTAGTTCTGGAACCATTCGTTGATTGCCAGCACTATAAAAAGTTTCTTTTTGATTGCACCTTGTCAGAGTGGAGCACCTTCGTTGGCTAACTTTTACTTCCAATCAGATGCTCATCTTCTTTGTAGTTTGTAAGTATTCTAGTTAAGTAATATGGCAGATACAGCTGGGGTACTTCAGAGAAGCTTAAGGACACCTGGACTGGCACCCAAAAAATTGTCATTTCCTTGGTTGCCTGTGGTTGTCCTTATGTGAGATAAACAAAAACTCATTAAATTGTGGATTGAGTTTATTCCATTGGAAAAATACCACTTACAGGTAAGAGAAATTCTCTTCTCTCACAAGGCATCAGATCAAGTTTTCTTTAATCAGTAACGCTATTCTAAAGAAACCTAAGACATCATTTTTGAGAGCCATGCTTCAGTTTTTGAGATGTGCAATATAATACCAATAGTATTACATTCAGTGGGCCTTCTAATCCATTTTGTTAGCTTTCTGTAGAAATAAAGTCCATGGAAGAAAATAGAGTTTTGACTGAAGAAGAAGCCGTTGTAAATCCAAGTGGAAGAAATTCGTACATTCTACTTCCCTCCTTCCCTCTGTAAAAGAGAAAAAAATGTAGGAAAACATACCCTGGTAGTGTGAAAAGTTATTTTTCTCCTTTTTACACTTGACTGTCCTGTCACTCTAGCTAGGTATTTATATTTTTAGAAAGATTTTAATAGATTGTAAACTCCTTGGAACAGGGATCATGTCTTTATCTGTGCCTATATTATAGGCACCTAACAAATTAGTTGTATATGAACTTCAGCAAATTATCTGACTAACTTGTTTCTTTGGATTTATAAATCCAAATATAATAAAATATATCTGACCTATTCCTTTGCAAAGAAGATTACTTTAGTAGCGATATTTAATCCAGGGAAAAGTCATGGGGGAAGAATGTATTTCCAATTATTTGTTAACTGGTCATTTCTCTACTCTTGTGAACTGCTCAGGTAGTTTTCCAATCAAATATTGCAGCCCTGTCACTATAGCCTTGTTTTGTGGGAAACTAGGCTTTACCTCTCTCACCAAATCAGAAGAAAGTTCCTGATGAAAATGGTAGTTGCTGCCCTTCCTAAGGAGGAAGAAGTTCCTAAGGAAACTAAGAAGAGCAGAAAATGGACAGTTCAAGAAACCCGCATGATGTCCTGCTTAGCAGGTCCGAAGAGTATCAACTTCACCAGTCTAGGACCAACAGGCTGCTGCTACTCTTCACATAGATAGATGGATCCTATCATGGAATGAATTTTCATAGGATGATATGGAATCATAGAAGATTAGGGTTGGAAGAGATCTCAGGAGGTCATCTAGTCCAACTCCCTGCTCAAAGCAGTGCCAACACCAACTAAATCATCCTAGCCAAGGCTTTGTCAAGCCGGGCCTTCTAGTGAAAGTGTTTCCGAATATCCAACCTAGACATCCCCCACTGCATCATCCTTCCCTGATGTGTCGGAGTCTATCACTGGGTTCCAGTGCAAAGGAACTGAAGAAGGGTTGGGGTCGGGCCTTTTATATCCTTAGTTGGCTCACGAAGACCTTGGTCATGGGTGGGGCTGCTGACTCCAGCACCAATGCACAAGGTGTGCACACATCTACGGTATAATGGACATATGCAACACATCTCAAAGAAAAGCAGTTACAAGAAGGTATGTAACTGTTTTTTTCCACTTGCCCTCCAAAGGCTGTCATCTATTGGGGGAGATGGTGGATAAACCCTACAAGATGAGTGGAGCAAAATGCCTCATTTGCAGAGCTTAGAAAGACGTATTCGTTATCTTGGGAGAAGTGCAGCAACTTTCACTGAAATTCAAATTCAGACCTATCTTTCTGAGATTTTCTCTAGCCAGCTCTCAGGAGAGTTAGTCTAAGGATAAGCCTTCCAAGGATTTTAAAAGAAAAACCTAAGATGTCAGTTTCTTTCCCCTGGGTAGGGAGGGAATGCTTGTGTGTATACCTGGTCAACTGTGGAAACTAGTTTGAAGAGTGTGTTACATTCCATTCTGATAGCAGTGAGTTTTTGTGATCATTCTGATGTGTTCCAGGAGTTCCTCATTCCTGGGCCAGCTACAAAGAAAGCTTTGTTTTTAGGGCTCACTAATCTCATTCATGACAACTCCATAGTTCCGGTGGAAAGCAGGTGTGAAGAGTGAGGCTGTCTCTAGATCAGTGTGGTCAGCCCAAATCTTTCAGGATAGAATGAAGTTTTAGTGGGTGGTCAAACAGCGGCTGTTTTACAGTTGAAGTGTGGCTTGTGGAGCCCCTCAAACTCTCCTATTCTCTGCCTACCAGACTGGGGTGGAGGGAAGTTCAGGGCTTCTGCCCTGCAGTGGCGTGGTGGGGCTAGGGGCTTCTTCCCAGCAGGGCGGTGGATCTCGGGCTTCAACCCCACTGGGTGCACCTGCTGGGGCTCAGAGTTTCAGCAGGAGTGGGGCTGAAACTCCAAGCCCAGACACGTACCTTCTGCAAGGCTGAAGCCCCGAGCCCAGACAGGGACCTCCCTCAGAGCTGAAGCCCTGAGACCCTCCTCCCCATAGAGCACAAGCTCTTAATCCTAACACCCCACTGCGGGGCTGAAGCCCCAAGCCCCTGCAGATATGCCCTGGCTCTTGAACTACTGAAGATTGTTGTATGCGGCTCAGAGAGTCAGTAAGTTTGGCCACATCTGCCATATATCGTCCTTTTTACAACCACGGCTGTTGGTGTCAAGTCTAGGAGGACAATCTGAAAATAGAAATGTGAATGACAGTCATTGTTCCTGTAGCAGCAAGTTCTTCAAAGCACTTCTCTCTCTCAGTATCACTGCCATCTGAGCTATAGTTTCAACCTTCTGCCTTTCTCTTCTTAACTAAGTCTCAGTGCTTAATCCTCATCCTGTTTGACCTGTCTGCGGACATTTCCTCCTCCTTGATATCCTTTCTTATTCTCTGTGACTGTCCTCTTTTCATTCTCCTACCACAAGCTTTTCTCTTTTTAGTGTGTCATTTAGTGTCTTTCTCCTCCACTTCCTAGAAAAATTGTTCTTGTCCGCCTACTCTTCTCATTCTACATTTTATCCCTGGGTATCCTCTCTTCTCCATTTGCATAAGTTTAACTATCACTTCTAAAATGGCAATTTTTATATACTTCTCCATCCAGACTAGTCTCCTGCAGGTCAGTCTTGCATATCTCACTCTCTCAGATATCTCACCCTGTATGGATCACTGTCATCTGAAATTTGACATAGATAAAACTGAGCTCACAATCTTTCCTCACAAACTCTCTCCCACTGCCATTATGGTTGATAGCATGCCTCTATCTTCCTAGGCTCCGAGGCCTCTAACCTGCAGGTCATTTTCAATTCTACCTTATTTCTCCTATACCCAGGCTGTGACTCAATCGTGTCACTTTTTATAACAATGTTGCAAAAATATCCACCAATTTATTTCTTTCCATTCTAAGACAGAAAATATCATATTGCCTCTATATAAATCCATGGTACGCCCACACCTTGAATACTGCATGCAGATGTGGTCACCCCATCTCAAAAAAAGATCTATTGGAATTGGAAAAGGTTCAGAAAAGGGCAACAAAAATTATTAGGGGTATGGAACAGCTGCTGTATGAGGAGAGATTAATACGACTAGGACTTTTCAGTTTGGAAAAGAGATGACTAAGGGGAGATATGACAGAAGTCTATAAAATCATGACTGGTATGGAGAAAGTATATAAGGGCATAATACAAGAACGGGGGATCACCAAATGAAACGAATAGGCAACAAATTTAAAACAAACAAAAGGAAGCATTTCTTCACACAATGCACAGTCAGCCTGTGGAACTCCTTGCCAGATGATGTTGTGAAGGCCAAGCCTATAATAGGATTCAAAAAAGAGCTAGATAAGTTCCTGGAGGATAGGTCCATCAATGGCTATTAGCCAGGATGGCAGGGATGGTGTCCCTAGTATCTGTTTGCCAGAAGCTGGGAATGAGCGACGGGATGAATCACTCAATGATTCCCTGTCCTGTTCATTCCCTTTGGGGCACCTGGCATTGGCCACTGTTGGAAGATAGGATACTGGGCTAGATGGACCTTTGGTCTGACCTACTATGGCTGTTCTTATGTTCTTTTTCTGATGACTGAATTGCTTGTCCGTGCTCTAATAATAGCCGATATTGACTATTGTAACCTTCTCCTCTCCAATCTTGTAGATACTTACCTTGCTCCCTGCTGTCCATTCAAAATGCTGTCACTTAAATCATTTCCCCTCACTTTTTGGTTTTGATTTCATTTTCACTCCAGAAGATCTTTTCACTGGTTTCCTTGTTGCCCAGCATATCATCTTGAAATTCCCTATCCTTGGATTCAAGACCCTATGCTTCTGGCCCAAGTCTGCCTCAGTGACCATGTTTTCGTTATGTATTACCCCATTCTCTCCACGCCAATATTGTTGATAGCTTTGAAGTTTCCTTTGTACCCTTCTTCCACTTCCATCACCATGCTGTCCCTTTCCAGATTTATTCCATTTTCAAGTTACCTCCTTGACCTCACATATACCTCATTCCATCTCTCCTAAAAACTCACTTCTGTCATCTCTTATATGAAGAATGAAAGGGAGGAAAAGGTAAACTAAAGAAACGAATAAAGCCAGAAAGGAAAAACTTAAGTCAACCACTAAGAGGAATATGTGCCTTTCAGAATAATTATATGCTCTTTTTTATTTGTTTATTCGTCATTTCCCCATCTCCTTCTCTCCACCTTTTTTGGTCTGTTTATGACCCTCACTATTTGTCATGTCTAATTTAGATTGTAAACTCTTTGGTACAGGGACAGTGTCTTTGTTGTCAAGACCCCTAGCATATTTTCGGGTGCTCAGAAATAAACTCAGCACTCAACTTTATATTTGGGTACTGGCTGTATTTTAACACTGTGCAACATATATCATTTTGGGATTGACTCATATAATGGAGATGGAAAAGACTGCCATCCAGTCCATCTCCCTGCTACTGCAGGATTGTTCCTTTCAGTACATTAATTTTTTTAGCCAATTTAGTTTTGAAGTCCCAAGCAGTGGGACTTGCACCACATTCTTTGGTAGGCTCCCATTTTTTAAGGTTTGAAAATCCTTTGTATACTGTCAAGTATCAGAGGAGTAGCCGTGTTAGTCTGGATCTGTAAAAGCAGCAAAGAGTCCTGTGGCACCTTATAGACTAACAGAAAAATTGGAGCATGAGCTTACATTTCAGTACTTCTGTTAGTCTGTAAGATGCCGCAGGACTTTTTGTATACTGTGTATACTTTAGGTTGTCGAACTTACATTCAGATTTCAAGATCAGACAGTATCTGAATAGGGACATATTTAATAGAAATACATTATTTTAACTTGTTTAATGTAAATCATTTTTATTAGTACGAAATTGTTAGCAAATTTTATTGATGTTTGGGAACTTCATCCTTATTGGGCACTCAGATTTATTGTGTGTGATTTTTCAGATAATAGTAAAATAACACTTTTTAAGATTCTCTTATTGCTTTTCCCCCCTGAAGTCTTCCATCCTGTGGAATGTTCATATTGTCGGTGTGAGAGCATGATGGGTTTCCGGTACCGATGCCAGCAGTGCCACAACTACCAGCTCTGTCAAAACTGTTTTTGGCGTGGCCATGCAAATGGCCCTCATAGCAACCAACATCAGATGAAGGAGCATTCCTCTTGGGTAATTCAGCTTTGTTTGTAATAATGCACTGATCATCTCTATGCAAACTTCTTTTGAAAGCTAAAGATGTTTTTGTAATAGGCTTAGAATCACAGGATCTGATAATCTAAGATACATGGACTGTAAAGTTTAGAAAAATAGTCCAACAGACATCCCAAGTCATAGCTAGTAATTCAAGGTCTGGAAAACAGGATGTCACAGGTGGGATGATTCTGTAGCAACCCTGATAACACCAAGCCTGATGCTGCAGCCATCCCCTGTCTTAGTCCACAAGTTGTGACCTGCTTGAAGCAGGGTGGCCAATGCCATAAGATTGGCATCAGTCGCTAAACAGTTAACTAAGATTACAAAACTCAGAATTCGGCTGTCTGCGCCTTTAAACAAACAAGAAAAGTGCCAAGACAAGCACTTCAGGGCAGGGTCCTGACTTGGCCCTTGGGTTCTGTGCTAGCACTGAGGAGCTTCTCTTCTGTCCCAGTCTCACCCAGTGCTGCCCCTGAGAAGTAGCAGGCAAGCATTCTTAACTGCACTGCTGGCTCCTGATTATTCAGTGTCCCCTCCTGGCCCTTCTAAGCTCTGGAGGACTAAGTCTTGTTGGTAGCCTGATCTGAGTAGGTTTTCCTTGAGCACACAATGTAGACAGCTCCAGCAGGGGACAAAGAAGGCATGGTAGACCCCATCACACAGGCCTTGTGGTGTGAGATTTACAAAGCTAAATCTGTTTAGTTTATTCAAGAGAAGATTGAAAATGTCTTGATCATAACCTGCACGTACCTATACATGGAGAAGAGATTTCTGATAGTAGATGGCTCTTTAATTTAGAATAAAAAGGCATAGTGATATCCAGTATTTGAAAGCAGAAGCTAAACAAATTCATATTGGAAATAGAATGAATATTTTTAGCAGTGAGGGTAAATATCTATTTGGTCAGTTTACTTAGAGAGCTGGTGGAATCTCCATTCACTTTCTCTTTAAATCAAGACCAGATGCCATTCTAAAAGGTACGTTGTGGCTCAGACAGTGGGCTTGACTGAAATTACTTGGTGAGGTTCTATGGTCCATGTTTGCAGGAGGTCAGATGAGATCATCAGAATGCGCCATTCTGGCCATAAAAATCTATGAATGTATAATCCCTTTTTGATGGTGAACGCAATCATTTAGATTATCTTACATGGGCTAAGTGGAAGAAATAGTTTCAAGTTGTGATTAAATGAACAGGGTGGACATTAATCATACTGGTTGAAAGAGGGAGTTCCAGGTATAGAATCACAGAAGATTAAGCCTCTAAGGATGGAGATTCCACCACCTCTCTAGATAACCCCGTTCCAGTGCTTCACCACCCTCCTAATGAAATAGTTTTTCCTAATTGTGACAGCTTCGGTCACAAAGACCCCCTTGAGGGTGTCACCTGATGTAATGGAATTATCTCTAAGCCCGTTTTCCACTGCCCGCTTGGAAATTCAGAACCCTGCCTTGTTGAGCCAGACACGCTAGCCTGCCGCAACACAGACCCAGGTCTGGTCCACGCCCCCAAAGCTGCAGATTTTAACCAAAAACTACTCAGCAAGTCACCTATCTCCAGCACCCAGACACCCAGCTCCCAATGGGATCCAAACCCCAAATAAATACATTTTACTCTGTATAAACCTTATACAGGGTAAACTCATAAATTTTCCTTCCTCTATAAAACTGAGAGGGAGATATGCACAGCTGTTTGATTCCCCCAGGTATTAATAACTTACTCTGGGTAAATTAATAAACAAAAGTGATTTTATTAAGTATAAAAAGTAGTGTTTAAGTGGTTTCAAGTAATAACAGACAGAACAAAGTAAGTTACCAAGCAAAATAAAACAAAGCACGCGAGTCTAATACATTTAAGAAATGGAATACAGATAAATCTCACCCTCAGAGATGTTCCAGTAAGCTTCTTTCACAGACTAGACTCCTTCTTAGTGTGAGACCAATCCTTTCCCCTCATACAGTTCTTGTTAGTTCCAGCCCCCTTTGCCCTGTCCCACCCCATTTATAGCTTTGGCACCAGGCGGGAATCTTTTGTCTGTCTGGATACCCACCCCTCCTTCAGAATAGAAAAGCATCAGGTTTAAGATGGATTCCTGTACTAGGTGACATGATCACATGTCACTGTAAGACCTCATTCTCCATTCTTTCAGGGCTGGCCTGCACTTACCCAGGAAGGTTTGTGAGTAAACAGAGCCATTCGCAACCAGTTTTCCTAGTTAATAGGAGGCATCAAGATTCCAAGCCACCATTAATGGTCCACACTTTGCATAGTTACAATAGGACTTCACAGTAATGCTTAATATTCCACGAACCTCCGAGTGAAAAAGTTTTTCCTAATATCCAACCTAAACCTCCCCACTGCATCTTGAAACCGTTGCTCCTTGTTCTGTCATCTGTCACCACTGAGAACAGCCGAGCTCCATCCTCTTTGGAATTTCCATTCAGGTAGTTGAAGGCTGCTATCAAATCCCCCTCAATCTTCTCTTCTGCAGACTAAACAAGCCCAGTTCCCTCAGCCTCTCCTCATAAGTCATGTGCCCCAGCCCCTTAATAATTTTCATTGCCCTCCGGTGAACTGTCTCCAATTTGTCCACATTCTTTCTGTAGTGGGGAGCCCAAAACTGGATGCAGTACTCCAGGTATGGCCTCACTAGTGCCAAATAGAGGGGAATATTCACTTCCCTTGATCTGCTGGCAGTGCTCCTGCTAATGCAGCCCAATATACCATTGGCCTTCTTGGCAACAAGGGCATGCTGTTGACTCTCATTCAGCTTCTTGTCCACTGTAATCCCCAGGTCTTTTTCTGCAGAATTGCTGCTTAGCCAATCGGTCCCCAGCCTGTAGCCGTCATGATTCTTCCTTCCTGAGTGCAGAACTTGCATTGTCCTCTGAACCTCATCGATTTCTTTTGGCCCAACCTCCAATTGTCTAGGTCCTCTTGACCCTATCCCTACCTCCATCATATCTACCTCTCCCCACACTTAGTGTCATCTGCGAAACTGGTGAGGGTGCAATCCATCCCATCACCAGATCATTAATGAAGATGTTGACAAAACTGACCCTTTGGGCACTCCACTGATACTGGCTGCCAGCTAGTTATTGAGTCATTGATCCCTACCTGTTGAGCCTGACAATCTAGCCAGCTTTCTATCCACTTATAGTTCATTCATCCAATCCATAGTTTTTTTAACTTGCGGTCAAAGAATACTGGGGAGACCGTTATCAAAGCTTTGCTACAGTCAGGATATTATATCATGTCCACCGCTTTCCCATCTCCACGGAGCCAGTATTTCCATAGAATGCATCAGGTTGGTCAGGCATGACTGCCTTGGTGATCCATGTTGATTGTTCTCGAATCTCTCTCCTGCAAGTGCTTTAAAAATGGTTCCTTGAGGACCTGCTCTATATTTTGCAGGAAACGAGGTAAGGCTGACTGTCTTAGTTCATAGAATCGTAGAATCAAAGGTGGAAGGACTCATGAGGTCATCTAGTCAACCCCCTGCTAAAGGCAGGACCACTTTCCAATAAATCCAGCAGGGTGCGGTCTCCGGACTTAATAAGCTCTAAGATGAGATCTACACTCCAGGTAACCCATCCAATACTTCACCACTCTCTAATCAGAAAGTTTTTTCTAATATCCAACCTCACTTCCGCAACTGCAACTTCAAACCAGCTCCCTTGTTTGTCCTCCGTCACCAACTGAGAGCCCTAGCTCCCTCCTCCTTGAGCACCCCTTCAAGATTGAAGTTGCTATCAAATCCCCTTAGTCTTCTCTTCTGCAGGCTAAATAAGCCAGTTCCTTCAGTCTCTCTTCATAAGTCATGTGCTCCATCTCTAATCATTTTTGTTGCCCCGCTGGACTCTCTCCAAGTTCCACGTCCTTTTGTAGTGGCGCCCAAAACTGGACAACAATATTCCAGATGCGGCCTCACCAGTGCCGAATAGAGGGAATAACACATCCCCGATCTGCTGGCAATCTCCTACTAATACAGCCAGTATGCTATTAGCCTTTTTGGCTACAGAGCACACTGTACCCATGTTAACTTTCCATCTACCATAACCCGAGATCCTTTCTTCAGCACTGCTACTTAGCCAAACAGTCCCCAGCCTGTAGCAGTGCATGGGGTTTTCTGTCCTAAGTGCAGGACTTGCACTGTCCTGTTGACTTCATGAGGTTTCTTGTGGCCACTTCTCCAATGGTCTAAGTCTCTCGAATCCTATCCTGCCTCCAGCGTGCCACCACTCCCCAACTTGGTGTCACTGCAAATTTACTTAATGTGGCAATCTATCCCATCTCAGATCATTAATGAAGACATTGAATAGAAGGCCCTAAGACAGACCCTGGGGCACACCATCTGTTACTGGTTGCCAACAGAGAGTGTGCCATTGACCTACCCGCTGAGCCCGTTGATTCAACCAAGTTTCTATCCACTTCACAGTCCATCCTCCAACCCATACTTCCTTATTTGCTGATGAGAGCTGTGGGAAACGTGTCAAAAGCCTTACTAAGTCAAGGTATACAACATCAACACTTTGCCCCCATCCAAGTCCAATCATCCATCGTAGAAAGCAATCAGGTTGGTCAGTTCCCTGGGTCTCTTCGAGCTTACTCATATCCATTCCAGTTAGGTTGCGCGTGCTGCGTGCATGTTCGTTGGAAGATTTTAACCCTAGCAACACTGGTGGGTTGGCTGGGCGCCCGGAGTGGCACCGCTATGGCGCCGGATATATACCCCTGCCCACCCAGCCACCCTTCAGTTTCTTCTTACTGCCTGTGTCGGTCGTTGGAACAGTGGAGCGCGGCTTAGCTGACCTCCACTTCCCTAGCTACTCGTAGTTCTTGTGTATATAGTTATACAGTTATAATCCTTGTATTTATATATTTATATACTTATACGTTTTTTCTTTACTAGCATAGTTAGCGGGGTTCAGGGAGTAGTCCCTTCCCCGCAACCGGTGCCGGAGCCCACGCCCGGCTCACCAGTTTTTAAACCGTGATTGGCCTGCCACAAGCCGATGCCGACAGAAGATCCGCACGACTCCTGTTTGAGGTGTCTCGGGGAATTGCACTTCACAGCTAAGTGCCTCATTTGCAAGGCTTTTAAGCCGAGAACAAAATGGAGCGGGACTTTCGCTTACCCTCCACCTTCGGCACCGAGCGCTGGTCACTCGGCGGGCAGAAGCACCTCCCCGGCACCGGACCCTGCTGGCACTGTTAAGGCCTCTCGACACTGGCTGTCACTGGCACAGAAGTCGACTCGGCACCACTCCCTCTCTCCGAGGTCGAGAAAGCCGACAACTCCTCCTGCCAGTGCCTGACAGCTCCCCGGCACATGCCGTGGTTGAGCTCCCTGCTCCTGCTGCTTCCGTGCCAACTGCACCGCAGCAAGAGAGCTCGTCTAAGTCGGATCACTCGGCACCGACACCTGCAGAGGCACCGATGACGTCGGCACCGTCGGTCCCAGTCCCACGAGGGCCATCGACTCCAGTGCCTGACAGCTCCCCGGCACGCGCTGTGGTTGAGCTTCCTGCTCCTGCTGCTTCTTTGTCAACGGCACTGCAGCCAGAGAGCTCGTCTAAGTCGGATCGCCTGGCACGATCACCTGCTGAGGCACCGACGACGTTGGCACCATCGATCCCGGTTCCACAAGGGGCATCGAATCCAGTGCCTGACTGCTCCCCGGCGCACGCCGTGGTTGAGCTCCCTGCTCCTGCTGCTTCCGTGCCAACGGCATCGCAGCCAGAGAGCCTATCTAAATCGGATCGCCCGGCACCGACACCTGCCGAGGCACTGACGACGTCGGCACCATCGATCCCGGTCCCACGAGGGCCGTCGAGTCCAGTGCCTGACAGCTCCCTGGTACGCGCTGTGGTTGAGCTTACTGTTCCCTCCACGCCGGAGTCATTCCCAATGTCGAGGGATCTCATTGCCATGACAGAGTAGATGCTGCCTGAACTCCCGGCACCACTGATGCGGGTAATACAGTCTCTTGGCAAGCCTCCCTTGATACGACCATCCTCTGTCGGCACAGCAGAGCGGCACCGTTCATGATCATGGTCCCGCAGACGCTCCAGGTCCTGTCGGCACTCCTGCTCCCAACGCCACTTGCAGTCCCGATGCTGTTCTCCTTGGTACCGGTTGCACTCGCCACACTGGTCGGTGTCCCGTTCACCGACCCGCTAATCTAGGCAACGTTCTGGCTTCTGGCACTGCTACAGGCACCGTGATTCCCGTGGCCGCTCCCGACCTCGAGATCTTGGTCGACCTCCCAGCACCTCTCTGGTCACAGGTCCGGATCTTGTTCCAGGTACCGGTACGCCTTCCGGTACTGGTCCCCGGTCCCGAGTTGGGCAAGGTCCGGTAGAGTCAGAGACTCTGCTCATGATTTTTCAGCACCTCCATGGCCATCCAGACATGCATCAGTGTCTTCCCACGCGGACAGCTCTTATGCTCAGGACCGCAATTCTGATGTGCTCACCAACAACCTGGAGCCCATCAGGACCTCCTAAAGAGAGTAGCGCTCAATGTGGACCTCCAGGTGCAGGAGGTCCCGGAGGTAGGGGACCCGGTAGTAGACATTCTATCGGCGGTTGCCCCACTAGAGGGGCCCTACCTGTTTATTCAGACCATCCAGCGGACCCTTAGAATGATATCGTGCAGGAAGGAGACAACTCCTAGGTGACAGATGTGTGGAAAACTGAAGTACTCAATGCTTTTTTGCCTAAGTCTTCACTGCAAGGGCAGCTCCCACACTGCTGTCCTGGGCAACACAGTATGGGGAGAGGCAAACAGCCCTCAGTGATGAAAGAACAGGTTAAGACTATTTAGAAAAGTTAGACATGCACAAACCCGTGGTCCAGATCTAAGATGCCGAATGGGTGCATGAGTAGGAATTGCGCTGATGTGGAATTCGAGCTTCCATGGCATTGATTTTGAAAGACTCGTGGCGACTTTTCAGAGTGCTGTTATTTCGGAACAAGC
>NC_133771.1:2580927-2595830 GCF_003597395.2 Chelonoidis abingdonii | reverse complement strand
GGATCTCCATTCATTTCTCTTTTAAATCAAGACCAGATGCCATCTAAAGGTACGTTGTGGCTCAAGACAGTGGCTGACTGAAATTACTTGTGAGGTTCTATGTTCATGTTTTGCAGGAGGTCAGATGGATCGATCAGAATGCGCCTTCTGGCCATAAAAATCTATGAATGTATAATCCCTTTTTGATGGTTACGCAATCATTTAGATTATCTTACATGGCTAAGTGGAAAATAGTTTCAAGTTGGGATTAAAATGAACATGGTGGACATTAATCATACTTGGTCTTCGAAAGAGCGGAGTTCAGGTATAGAATCACAGAGATTAAGCCTCTAAGATGGAGATT
This sequence comes from Chelonoidis abingdonii, assembly GCF_003597395.2. Classification (NCBI taxonomy): domain Eukaryota; kingdom Metazoa; phylum Chordata; order Testudines; family Testudinidae; genus Chelonoidis; species Chelonoidis abingdonii. Next base: position 2,595,487 of record NC_133771.1, on the reverse strand, counting down.
CCAACCACCTCTCTAGATAACCCCGTTCCAGCAAGATGCTTCACCACCCCTCCTAATTTGAAATAGTTTTGCCTAATTGTGACAGCTTCGGTCACAAAGACCCCCTTGAGGGTTCACCTGATGTAATGGAATTATCTTAAGCCCGTTTTCCATGCCCGCTTGGAAATTCATGAACCCTGCCTTGTTGAGCCAGACACGGCAGCTGCCGCCAACACAGACCCAGGTGTTGGTCCACGCCCCAAACTGCAGATTTTAACCAAAAACTACTCAGCAAGTCACCTATTCTCCAGCACCAGACACCCAGCTCCCAATGGATCCAAACCCCAAATAAATTACATTACTCTGCTATAACTTATACAGGTAACTCATAATTTCCTTCCTCTATAAAAAACTGAGAGGGATAGTGCCCACAGCGTGTTGATTCCCCCAGGTATTAATTAACTTACTCTGGGTAAATTATAAACAAAAAGTGTTTTTTGTATAAAAAAGTAGTGTTTAAGTGGTTTCAAGTTAATAACCAGACAGAACAAAAAGTAAGAAAAAAAAAAAAAAACTTACCAACAAAAAAAACAAAGCACGCAGAGCGAATACATTTAAGAAATGGAATACAGATAATCTCCACCTCAGAATTTCCAGTAAGCTTCTTTCACCAGACTAGACTCCTTGCTTTAGTGTGAGACCAATCCTTTCCCCTCATACAGTTCTTGGGTAGTTCCAGCCCCTTTGCCCTGCCCACCCCATTTATAGCTTTGGCCACCAGGCGGGAATCTTTTGATCTGTCTGGATACCCACCCCTCCTTCAGAATAGAAAGCATCAGGTTTTAAGATGGATTTCCTGTACTAGGTTGACATGATCACATGTCACTGTAAGACCTCATTGCTCCATTCTTTCAGGGCTGGGCCTGCACTTACCCAGGAAGTTTGTGAGTAACAGAGCCGATCGCAACCAGTTTCTAGTTAATAGGAGCATCCAAGATCCAAGCCACCATAATGGTCCACACTTGCAAGTTACAATAGGACTTCACAGTAAGTGCTGTAATATTCTAGCTTTCAGATGGAGTGCAACGTCACACTAATATCCGAACCTAGACCTCCCCACTGCACTTGAAACCGTTGCTCCTTGTCTGTCAGGCTGGCACCACGGGAAACAGCCAGCTCCATCCTCTTTGGAATTTCCATTTCAGGTAGTTGAAGGCTGCTTATCAACCCCCCCTCACTCTTCTCTTTTGCAGACTAAATAAGCCCAGTCCCTCAGCTCTCCTCATAAGTCATGTGCCCCAGCCCCTTAATAATTTCATTGTCCCTCGGTGAACTCTCCAATTTGTCCACATTTCTTTCTTATGGGAGCCCAAAAACTGGCATGCAGTACTCCAGGTATGGCCTCACTAGGCCCAAATAGAGGGAATATTCACCCCTGTGATCTGCTGCAGTGCTCTGCTAATGCAGCCCACTATACCATTGGCCTTCTTGGCAACAAAGGGCATCCTGTTGACTCATCATTCAGCTTTTTGTCCACTGTATCCCCAGGTCTGTTCTGCAGATGCTGCTTAGCCAATTCGGTCCCCAGCCTGTAGCCGTGCATGGGATTCTGACCTTCCTTGAGGCAGAACTTTGCAACTTGTCTCGTCGAACCTTCATCAATTTCTTTTGCCCATCCTCCAAGTGTGGTCTAGGCTCTCTTGACCCTATCCCTACTTCCATCATATTCTACCGCTCCCACACCTAGTGTCATCTGCGAAACTGGTGAGGGTGCAATCCGCCCATCAGCCAGATCATTAATGAAGATGTTGAACAAAACTGACCCCTTGGGCACTCCACTTGATATGGCTGCAGCTAGTTATTGAGTCCTTGACCCTACCTGTTGAGCCTGACAATGAGGCCAGCCTTTCTATCCACTTATAGTTCCTATTCATCCAATCCATAGTTTTTTTAACTTTGCCGGTCAAGAATACTGTGGGAGACCGTTATCAAAAAGCTTTGCTACAGTCAGGATATTATCATGTCCACCGCTTTCCCATCTCCACGGAGCCATTATCTTCCATAGAATGCATCAGGTTGGTCAGGCAGACTGCCCTTGGTTGATCCATGTTGATTTTCTCTGATATCTTCTCTCCTGCAAGTGCTTTAAAATGTTTCTTGAGGACCTGCTCTATGATTTTGCAGGAACTGACGGTACGGCTGACTGGTCTGGTAGTTCATAGAATCGTAGAATTCAAAGTTGGAAGGACCTCATTGGAGGATCATCTAGTCCAACCCCCTTTGCTAAAGGCAGGACCACTTTCCGTAAATAAATCCAGCCAGGGTGCGGTCTGCCGGACCGTAATTAGCTTAAAGATGGAGATTCTACCACTCCCTAGGAACCCATTCCAATACTTCACCACTCTCCTAATCAGAAAGTTTTTCTAATATCCAAACCTCGACTTCCGCAACTGCAACTTCAAAACAGTGCTCCTTGTTCTGTTTCCTCCGTACCACGGAGAGCAGCCTAGCTCCCTCCTGCTTGGAGCACCCCTTCAAGTAGTTGAAGGTTGCTATCAAATCCCCCTTAGTCTTCTCTTCTGCAGGCTAAATAAGGCCAGTTCCTTCAGTCTCTCTTTATAAGTTATGTTTGCTCCAGTCCTCTAATCATTTTTGTTGCCCGCCGCTGACTCTTCCATTGTTCCAACGCCCTTTGTTGTGGTGGCGCCCAAAACTGGACACAATATTTCCAGTATGCGGCCTTCACAGTGCCGAAATAAGGGAATAATCACATCCTCGATCTGCTGCAACTCTCCTACTAATACAAGCCAGTATGCTATTAGCCTTTTGGCGGGGATACAGAGCACACGTGTGGCCCATGTTAACTTCCATCTACCATAACCCCGAGATCCTTTTCTTCAGCACGTGTACTAGCCAAACAGTCCCCAGCCTGCTAGCAGTGGCCATGAGGTTTTCTGTCTAAGTGCAGGACTTTGCACTTGTCCTTGTTGACTTTCATGAGGTTTCTTCGTGGCCCACTTTCTCCAATGTTGTCTAAGTCTCTCGGAATCCTATCCCTGCCCTCCGCGTGTCCACCACTCCCCCCAACTTGGTGCATCTGCAAATTTTACTTAATGTGCAATCGTATCCCATCATCAAAGATCATTAATGAAGACATTGAATAGAAACGGCCCTAAACAGACCTGGGCACAACCATATGTTTACTGGGGCCAACTAAGAGTGTGCCATTGTACCTACCCGCTTAGCCCGTTGATTCAACCAGTGTTCTATCCCTTTCACAGTCCATTCTCCACCCTACTTCCTATTTGCTGATGAGATTGCTGGTGGGAAACCGTGATCAAAAGCCTTACTAAGTCAAGGTATAAACATCAACAGCTTTGCCCCCATCACAAGTCCAGGCATCTCATCGTTATGAAAGCAATGCAGGTTGGTCAGTTCCCTGGTCTTCTTCGAGGCTTACTCATAGCCATTCCAGTTAGGTGTGCGCGTGCTGCGTGCATGTTCGTGGGAAATTTACCCTAGCAACACTGGTGGGTTGGCTGGCGCCTCCTGGGTGGCACCGCTATGGCGCCGGATATATACCCCCCTGCCCAGCCCAGCCACCCTTCAGTTTCTTCTTACTGCTGTGTCGGTTTTGGAACAGTGGAGCGGCGAGCTTAGCTGACCTCCACTTCCTAAGCTTACTCGTAGTGCTTGTGTATATAGTGATACAGTTATAATCCTTGTATTTATATATTTATATACTTATACGTTTTTTCTTTTTTTTTTTTACTAAGCATTAGTGAGCGGGTTCAGGGAGTGTCCCTTCCCCGCACCGGTGCGGAGCCAGCGCCCGGGCTCACGCAGTTTTTAAACCGTGATTGGGCCTGCCACAAGCCCGATGCCGAGCAGAAGATCCGCACGATCCTGTTTGAGGTGTCTCGGGGAATTGACTTCACAGCTGTTGCCTCATTTGCAAGGCTTTTAAGCGGAAACAAAATTGGAGCGGGACTTTCGCTTTACCCTCACCTTCGCACCGATGCTGCTTGTCACTCGGCGGCAGTAAGCACCTCCCCGGCACGACCCTGCTGGCACTGTTAAGGCCTCGTCGACACTGGCTTTCACTGGCACAGAAGTCGACTCGGCCCACTCCCTCTCTCCGAGGTCGAGAAAGCCGACAACTCTCCTGGCCAGTGCCTGACAGTCCCTGCACATGCCGTGGTTGAGCTCCTGCCTCCTGCTGCTTCCGTGCCAAATGCACCGCAGCAAAGAGCTCGTCTAGTCGGATCACTCGGCACCGACACCTGCAGAGCACCGATGCGTCGCACCGTCGGTCCAGTCCCACGAGGGCATCGATCCCGTGCCTGACAGCTCCCCGGCACGCGCTGTGGTTGAGCTCCTTGCTCCTGTGCTCTTGGGTCAACGGCACTGCAGCCAGAGAGCTCGTCTAAGTCGGATCGCCTGGCACGACTCACCTGCTGAAAGGCACCGGAGACGTTGGCACCATCGATCCCGGGTTCCACAAAGGGGCATCGAATCCAGTGCCTGAACTGCTCCCCGGCGCACGGCCGTGGTTTGAGCTCCCTTGTCTGCTGCTTCCGTGCCAACGGCCATCGCAGCCACGAGACCGTATTCTAAATCGGATCGCCCGGCACGACAACCCCTTTTTTTTTTTTTGCCGAGGGCTAAAAACTTTTTTTTTTTTTGACCCCGGGGGAAACGTTTTTTTCGGGGGCACATCGATCCCGGTCCCACGAGGGGCCGTCGGGTCCAGTGCCTGACAAGCTCCCTGGTACGCGCGGTGGTTGAGCTTTACATGTTCCCGCCCACGCCGGAGTTCATCCCCAATGTCGAGGATCCATTGCCATGACAGCGGTTGATGCTGCCTTGAACTCCCGGCACCACTGATGCGGGGAATACAGTCTCTTTGGCAAGCCTCCCTGGATACGACCATTCCTCTGTCGGCACAGCAGAGCGGCACCGTTCATGCATCATGGTCCCGCAGACGCGCCAGGTCTGTCGGCCACTCCTGCTCCCAACGCCACTTGCGTCCCGATGCTGTTCTCTTGGTCAACCGGTTGCATCGCCACACTGGTCGGTGTCCCGTTCACCGACCGCTAATCTAGGCAACGTTTCTGGCTTCTGCACTTGCTACGGCACCGTGATTCCCGTGGCGCTCCCGACTCGAGATCTTGGTCGACCTCCCCAGCAACCTCATCTGGTCACAGGTCCGGATCTTGTTCCAGGTACCGGTACGCCTTCCGGTTATGGTCCCGGTCCCGAGTTGCGCAAGGTCCGTAGTAGTCAGAGGACTCTGCTCATGATTTTGTCAGCACCTCCATGCCATCCAGACATGCATCAGTGTCTTCCCACGCGGACAGCTCTTATGCTCAGGACGCAATCTGACGTGCTCACCAAACACCTGAGCCCATCAGGACCTCCTAAAGAGAGTAGCGACTCAATGTTGGACTCCAGGTGAGGAGGTCCCGGAAGGTAGGGGACCCGGTAAAGTAGACATTCTAATGGCGGTTGCCCAACTATGAGGCGCCTACCTGTTATTCAGACAGTCCAGGCGAATGTGATACTCTATGAGGATCGACTACTTGTATGGTCCGTCCTCCTCCCTTTTTGGCTTCACTAGTCGTTTAGTCCGTTAAGGAAAGGGAACGGCATCGGGCCAGCAGGCGCGCCCCGAAATTGAGGATGCTACGAATGACCCACTCTGCCGCAAGGTTACTTGCAGGGGCCTTAATAGCTCTGCGTGGCAAATCAACAAGCCTTGGCTTAGCCCCTAATTATAAACACTGGATGGTGGTGGATAAGTTTATGGAGCTTCTCCATCAAGGCTTCCCCCGCAAGAGTTCAACTTGCCTCTTGGAGGAAGGGAAAAAGGTGGCCAGAGCTTCCCCCAGGCTCGTTAACCATGAGGAGCATTCATGGCTTCGGTTTTCAAACCTCCGCCGGAGAGGTGCTAGTATACCATTTCACTCGACTTACCATTTGATCTGGTAAAGGCCTCTTGTGGCGAAGTTCACCCAGAACTGCAAAGACCTGAAGACAACAGGGTCCCTAATGCGTTCTCTCGGCGTTGCTACGCCGACGACCGTAACAAGGCCTTGTCCATCCCAGTCAATCGCCGTACTCTGTGCCTAGCCCACAGACAGGACTTTGGCAGACGGCACGGCGCGAGGTGGTGCAGACGACCATCAGGACCTTAAGAGGGCCAAGATCGAGGTCCTCGCGGCACCACCGGGACCAAAGACGAACTTTCGAAGGTGCGCCCGAGGGCGGCGTACCAGTTACACGCAGGATCCACTCCTACTTCTCTTGTGTGGTCCCTAGTTAACTCCAGTTTTGCTGGCTCTCCACACACTGGTGAGTATGGTACCACCTCCAATTTTGTCCAAACCCTGTCCCTCTCAGGACTCCTCTCAAGCGCATTCCTCTTACAAGAGGTGCAGAGCCAATGGACGAAAGGGGCAAGGGCTTTACTCCGTTATTTCCCTAATCCCAACTTGTACAGACGGTCTCAGACCTATCCTAGACCTACGAGGACTCAACCAGTTTTGATTAAGGTTTGAACGTTCACAGGTATCCTGGGAACCATATACCCAGTCGTTTGGATCCTGGAGACTGGTATGCCGCCTTCCGATATGAAGGACACGTACTTTCACATCGCCCTCTTCCCTCCCACAGGAGATCCTCTACTTTCTAGCCTAACGTCGGCTTCCATTTACAGTCCTGCTGTTTGGCCTTTCTGCAGCCCCACGGGCATTAACCAAGTGTAGATGCCGTAGTCCCACCACCTCCGCCGACGTCAGATATGCAATTTTCTGTATCTGGATGATGCTTATCCGAGGAGACTCCGAGACACCAGTCCACTCAGCATGTGGGCAATCAGTCAAGACTATTCACACGTCTAGGCCTGATGATACTATGAAACATCCACTCTGGTCCCACGCGAGGTTAGCCTTTCTAGGAGCTATCCTGGACCCGACCTAGCCGGAGCCTGCTTCACCACCGCATTTTCAGGCGATGGCAACAATCATCCGAGGTCCTTGCAGACTTCCAACGCCTCGGCTCGCACTTGTCGGTCTCCCTGGATCCCATGGCTGCCTGCAAGTTTGTAACCAAGACACGCCAAGCTCCGCCTCTGTTCTCTCAAGTTTGGCTCAAAATCGGCATACCACCCAGACAGGGACCCCACTGGTTCACGATAGTCACCATTCCTTCGAGCACCCTAAGGCTCCTAGAATTGGTGGCTTAACTCCTCCCTGGGTGGGCAGGATGCTGTTCCATCTGCCAGCCCTCAACTTGCTCCTGACGAACGGACGCGTCATCTCTCGCTTGGGTGCTCACCTCGGTCACCTCAGCTTAAGGCCTTCTGGTCTCTCAGGAGTGTGTATCCACATCAATGTTGAAAAATGAGAGCAGTCCGCCTGGCGGTGCCAGGGGTTCCAGCAAGCAGCTGGGAGCCCTGGTCTCAGTTTTGACAAGCAACACAACTGGCCATGTGCTACATAAACAACCAGGAGGACATGGTCTCTTCCTTTGTCAGGAGGGCATCCAATCCTGGGACTTTTGACTAGCCACTCGAAAATCTGTAGCGCTTCTCCAGGCGTTCGGACGCCTTGCCGCTTCGATCAGGAGTTTTCCGTCTCATGAGTGGGCGCTCTGCCCGATGTGATGCATTCTGTTGCCAGAGTGGGTTTTTTTCCTACACATAGACCCTATTCGCTTACCGCGGAGAACGGAAATGTCCGAGGTTCTGCTCCTTCAAGGTCTTCCCAGGATTCGATCTCGCCGCTTTCCTCATGCCGTGTGGAAGGGCCATCCTTTATGCTTCCCACCTTCCCACTGGCTCATTGGGTCCGGCCAACTTCGCAGGGGCAGGGTGTGCATCATCATCATGATCATCCACGTGTGTCCAGGCCAGCACTGATACACCACGTTGCTCGACCTGTCATTACCAACCCAATTACCCTGCCACTCCACCAGATCTCATTACCAGGACCAACGGCGGCTTCGCCACCGGGCTGGAGTCTGTTCACCTCCGGTGTGGCTGCTGCGTGACTAAATTGGGTTAGCAGGAAGTCTTCCACCTGGTCAACGTAATCTGGCCAAGTGGAACGTTACTCCCTACAGGTGCGAAATGCTTATCTTTCCTGCCTGAGGTTCGTCCCTCTATTTGGACTACACTCTGGCCTAGACAGCCAGGGCCTAGCTGGTCCTCGCTGAGGGTACACTTGGCAGCCATTCTACCTTCCACCAGGCTAAGGTGGTCGTTCCGTGTTCTCAACTCTAGGTTTCGAGGTCCTCAAGGGTTGGGCGCTTTACACGCCTCAGTACGCCACCCAGCCCAACCTGGACCTCAGCTCTGGTTTTAACCAGACTTATGGTTCCCCATTTGACCATTCAGCGACCACCTCTGCTATACCTGTCTTGGAAGACAGCTTTCCTTCATAGCCATTAAATCGGCCAAACGAGTCTCTGAGCTCATGGGGGGGGGCTCTACGCTATGTTCACAAAGACAAGGTGCAGTTACGACCACACCCGGCTTTCCCTCCCTAAGGTGGTTTCGGCCTTTTCATGTTAACCACACTCAACGCAATGGACAACAATTGCACTCCTGGGGACGTCTGTAGACCTCGCATATTAATATGAGTGACAAACCATTTCGTAAAAAACACCCCAACGTCTCGGTTGCCGGTATCAGACCGAGAAAGGCCTACTGTTCCTCTCAGAGGATCTTCATCTGGGTATCGTGCACCCCGCACTTGGTTATGATTTGGACTCACTATTCCCCAAGCCACATCACCATGCATTCTACCAGGCTCAGGCTTCATCTGCCACCTTGGCTGGCTGTCCTTACTACTACGAGATCTATCGCGCAGCTCCATTGGTCCTCAGTCCATAACTTGCTCGCATTAGCTCTGGTTAAACAGTTCAAGAGATGCTGCAGCCTCTGGCTCAGCACTTTTACATTCTCGCCACATTTCACTCCAACCCCACTGCTACATAAGGGCTTGGAATCACCTAACTGGAATGGATAATGAGCAAGCACTCGAAGAAAAAAGACAGTTACTCATCGTTTGTAGAACTTGTTGTTCTTCGAGATGTGTTGCTCATATCCATCCACACCCGCCCTCCTTCCCGCTCTGTCGGAGTAGCCCGGCAAAAGGAACTGAAGGGTGGCCTTGGGTCGGCAGGGGGTATAATGCCGGCGCCAAGTGGTGCCAACTCCAGGGGGCGCCCAGCCAACCCACTGATTGTGGCTAGCGGTAAAATCTTCCGAAGAACGTGCACACGGCGCGCAGCACACCTAATGGAATGGATTGAGCACACAGCTTGAAGAACAACAGTTACAAAGGGAGTAACCTCTTTTCTCCTTTTGTCTCTTTTTAAAGATGGGCACTATATTGTGCTTTTTTTTCCAACCCTCTGATCGCCACGATTTTAAAGATAATTGGCCAATGCTCTGCAATCCCATCAGCCAATTCCTCAGCACCCTTGATGCTTAGATCTGGACCCAGGTTTGTGCATGTTCTAACTTTTCTAAATAGTCCTTAACGTGTCTTTCATCACCTGAGGGCTGTTTGTCTCTCCCCATACTGTGTTTGCCCAGGACACAGTGTGGGAGAGCTGCCCTTGTCAGTTGAAGACTTGAGGCAAAAAAAGCATTGAGTACTTCAGCCTTTTCCAATCATCTTCACTAGCTGCCTCCCACATTCATTAAGGGCCCACATTTCCACACTTTCCCTGACTTTTTTCTTGTTGCTAACATACCTGTAGAAACTCTTGTTGTTACCCTTCACATCCCTTGCTAGCCTCAACTCCAATTGTGTTTTGGCCTTCCTGATTACACCCTGCATGCTCAATTTTTATATTTTTATACTCCTCTCTAGTCATCTGACCAAGTTTCCACTTCTTGTAAGCTTCCTTTTTGTGTTTAAGCTCACCGAAGATTTAGTTAAGATTGAATACACTTCTACCCCGCTATAATGCGACCTGATATAACACGAATTCGGTTATAACGCGGTAAAGCAGTGCTCTGGGGGGGCGGGGCTGCACACTCCGGCAGGTCAAAGCAAGTTCAATATAACACGGTTTCACCTATAATGCAGTAAGATTTTTTGGCTCCCGAGGACAGTGTTATATCATGGCAGAGGTGTAGTTAGGTGTTGATACACATTTCAATCCTAATAGCCACAACATGAATTTTCATAGAATAACTCATTTGCAAATAAATAAATAAATAAATAAATAAATAAAAACTTTCTAAGTGCAAAAACTTGGAAATTAACCGTTAAGAACTGCAGCTACTTCACTGATGTCCTGTATTTCTCCTTCACTTACAGAATAGTATTTTCCATTGTAGTGGTTTGTCAGACATGATGGTGTCCTCGTGTTTCCATATCTCAATGATTTGCACCTTTCCGCAAGTTCTAGACAAGAAGGCCACACGTCATCCTGGTGTTACTCAATCTCCTTTCTTCCCGTGGAGTCAGCGTCAATGTTGAGAAATTGATTCTCGACCCCATGCTGTCTCTGGGCTTAATCAGAGCTACCATAAGTTTGGTCACATCATGATCTTACTTGCCTGCATGCAGGTTTTAGACCGTGATCAGATGACAATTTTGGTAGGCTGTCCATCAATCATTAGTCAAGTAGGACTCCGTTTATCCATCTCCAAGTAAATAGATAACTGCTTCTTAGCCACTGTTAGGGGGCTTATTCCTTCACCCTCTCACTTCCCTGGTCCTTCTCGCATGAACAGAGAGCAACAAAACCTGAAGTCCAAAGGCGCAAACAATTCAATGTTTATGGGGGTGAACTTCCAGCAAGCATGATTCCAGTTTCCTTCCTCAGTGTCTACCTTCCCAGCTCTGACACTACAGAGCCTTTCCTGTGTTCCTGTTCCCGTCCCCTGTTCCCATTTCCCCCTTTAGCAAAACATGATCCCAGTTCCCCCAGTCCCTGTTCCCCTGTTCCTGACTGCAGACTATATAGTAAAACCTGAGTTTTGCTTAGCTATTCCTTTAGTTAAATTTTAACTAACCAATCCTAACATATTGTAACATGGTTATTTAACCAATTATATTGCACCACCTTCATTGGTTTACACGCAACAAAATTAATTATACAGCAGACAGAAACAATTACAGAACCAGACAGAGACCATGCAAATAAACATACAAAACAGTACAGAAGTGAGGATTTCACAACTGCATCTATATAGACATAAGGGTTTTCCAGCTGTGTCTATTGACAAGAAAGAGAGAGATTATAGCTCAGGCGCTTAAGCAAGACTGTGAATGGCTACGCCACTACAAAAGCAGTTCTCCTGCCTTGGTTTCACAGTCACTCAGCTGCTAGGGATTAGGGCCTCATCCTCCCGTGGAATGAACTAACCTCGTTATCAGCAGACTGATTCTTTGATGCATAGTTATACCTGGCCTCTGGAAATTTCCATTACATCACTCTGACGAAGTGGGTATTCACCCATGAAAGCTTATGCTCCAAATACTCAGTTAGTCTTATAAGGTGCCCACAGGACTTTTTTGGCTTGGGTTATACAGGATATTGTGAAACTGCATATTACAAATATGCAAGTTACGGTAGATATGTCTACAGTAATTTTTCTAAGAAAAGTCCCATTGATGAAGAAATAAACTGTAGTTTATGCTTAGCTAATAATATTGTACTTAGTTACAATTTCAAAGACTTCTGGAATATTTTGACTTTTTGTTGTTTGTTGGGACTTTAATTGTGAGTGCTCAGCTTTTCCGAAAATCAGGCCATTGACATTAGAAAAATGTATTTAACATAGGTGGAGTTGTTTAATTAAAAAAGTTTTTTTGTTTTTTTTTTTTTTTTTTTGTCCTGCTGCAGTAAGGTAGTCAAGGTGTTTAACCCTTTGTGGGTGAGTATATTCTGTGTCAGAAGAACCATTTCTGAATTGCTGAAACCAGCTAAAAACGCTGTAGCCTTTTGGATAGCCTCCTTTCCAGTGCAGTATGGCCTTGTTCTTTCTAAACACTTTCTATTTTCAGAAAAGAAATAGAACATTATTCATTTATAAGCATTCTAATCCCAACGGCTCTGAGAATTTTAATCATATAACTAAAAGTAAATTTAAGTTGTTTATTTGTACTGTGAAAGTGTCTTGGGCCCTGATGAGGAACCCCAGTATATTAGTCACTGTACAACACATAAGAAAGAGTCCTGTCCTGAGAAGCTCACCTGTCCCTAGTAATTACGAGTTTTTGCCTGTGCTGGACTTCTTCTAGCTGCAAGTAGGTCCTATGAGCATCTTTTCCTCTCTTAGAAACCCTTTTTGTATTATTAATCACTTACTGTCCTATAAAAATCTTTTTTAAAGGTGACTTGCAAATCATTCAATCCATTCTTAATCGTCAATGAATTGGCCAGAATGCCTGAAACCAAGTGAAGAGGGGGACATAGTCAAGTAACAATTTTTAAATGGTTTCTTTCCCCAGCCAAGAAGGCCAACTGTGTCCCCTGCTCAAATGAATCAAAGCTGTGTTAGACTATGTGAAATATGTTTTGCACTGTTGTAGCTTGTGTTAGTCCCAGGTATTACAGAGACACGTGAGTGAAGTAATATCTTTACTGGACAACATTTTGGTAAAGAGACACATTTTCTAGTAACAGAGCCTTCTTTCCAGTCGGGAAGATACTCGGGCTTTCTTCACATACGAGTGCTACGTTGGTGCAGCTGCACTGGTGCAGTTGCTGTAGTGCTTGGAGAAGATGCCTATGCTGATGGAAGAGCTTCTCCTGTTGGCATAGTTCATTCAACCTCCCTGAAAGAGGCGGTACTATGTTGTCAGGAGAGCTCTCCTGTTGACATGTGCTGTCTATGCAGGGAGGTTAGGCCGTTTAGTATAACACTTGCTTAGGGATGTGAATTTTTCACACTCCTGAGTGGAACTAGTTAAATACGTATATAGGTCTCAGTGTAGACCTGGCTTTCAGAGTGTCACAGCTAAATTACAAGGGGAATAGATTGTTGGCGTAGGTAGTTAACCATTCAAGGTGAAGTGGCCCATTGATGCCTCTCCAGTTATAGGCCAAAAAGGGGGGGTTAGTTTTCAGATTGTTGTAATAAATCATAAATTTGGAGTTTTTTATTAAGTCCATCATTTTAAATGTCTATAAAAGTTATGAATGTAAGCTCATAGGCCTCAATCTTCTGAGTGCTGTCAGGTTTCCTTTGAGGATGAGGACAGAAAGTCCAGGTTAGAGTGATCATTTTTGTGAAAAGTGGTTCACCCATGGGTAGATGAATTGTTTTTGTTTTATCATTTTTCTGTGTAGTTCATTCAAAAGTGTAGTGTTTGTCTGGTTTCACCCACATAGTTGTTAATTGGGCGTTTTAGTGGCACTGAATGAGATACACACATGTTTGTGATAGGTGTTTGTGGCCCAGGGAATCTTAAAAGTGCTGTTGTGGGAGACTGATCATCATAGCAGCAGAGAGATGGTCTGCAGGTTTATACATCCGTGTTCTGGTAGGGTGTGGGTGCCATTTTGAGTTAGTGTATGCTAGTCTGTAGGCAAGCTGCTTCAGAATGATGAAGATTTGAAACTTGTCCACGGTTCTTTTTAGCACATTGGCGTCTCCTGCTGGCTGTTTCAGGGAATTAGCTCTAGTCAGTCAGGTGTGCCCTCTGGTGGCTGTTGGCTCTTCTGTCCTCGTTCTCACCTGCAGACATGAATTCCAAGTCTCACTACCTCTGCTTTCATGGCACAAGCCGTCCGAGCTGTGTCAAATCGCAGGGTCCCCAACGAAGCAGAAGAGAAATTCCGCTAAACATTCCAGTCAGGGCCACTGGACAATCGACGATGCTAAAGGAGCACTCAGGAACGATAAGGACATTGTGGAGAAACTAATAAATCTTTGCATCGTATCTTCACACAACTGAGGACGTGAAGGAGATTCCAAACCTGTGCCATTCTTTTTAGGTAACAAGTCTGGGAACTGTCTCAAATCTGAGGTGCCATTAGAGTTGGTATTTGGAAAATTGATAAAACTAAACAGTAATAAGTTACTGGGACATAGGGGTATTCACTCAAGAGTTCTGCAAGAGGAACTTTAAATGTGAAATTCAGATCTTGTGGTTGTCACCTAATATTTAAATTAGCTTCTGTAACCAATTGACTAGAAGATAGCCTAATGTGATGCCAATTTTAAAAAGGGCTCCAGAAGGGTGATCTGGCAAAATAGGCCCGGTAAGCCTGACTTTCAGTACTGGAAATGGGTTGAAAAGTATAAATAAAGAACATAAATTGTCAGACACATAGAATAACATATTGGTTGGGGAAGGAGTCAACATGGTTTTGGTAAAGGGAAAATATGCCTCACGCAATCTACAGAATGGTTTGAGGGGGTCAACAAGCATGTGATGAGGGGATGCCAACCGTGGATTTAGTGTACTTTAGCTTTTCAAGGAAGCCCTGAACAAGGTCGCCTCACGCAAACGAGCTCTTAAACAAAGTACAAACCTTTCAATGGGTATGAGGGAAAGTCCTCTTCATGATTGGTCAACTGGTTAACGGAAAAAAAAAGGGTAGGAAG
>NC_133771.1:2559980-2577495 GCF_003597395.2 Chelonoidis abingdonii | reverse complement strand
TGAGCTTCTGCCAGACAGGTACTATCAACTAAGTTTCCTTTTACATCTTCTAGCTCACCCTACCCTTCTGGAGGGATAGGAATTATAGGCACAGGATATTGTTATCCTTATTTAGCCCAAATGGAGGAATAAATGGTCAGTTATCAGAATGGAGAGAAGTAAATAGTTGTGTCCCCCAGTGGCCAGTCCTGTTCAACATATATTCATAAATGATCTGGAAGAAGGGATAAACAGTGAAGTGGCAAAATTTGCAGAAGATACAAAACTACTCAAGCCAGTTAAGTCACAGGCAGACTGTGAAGAGCTACAAAAGGATCTCACAAAACTGGGTGACTGGACAACAAAATGGCAGATGAAATTCAATGTTGATAAATGCAAAGTAATGCACATTGGAAAACATAATCCCAACTAGACATATAAAATGATGGGGTCTAAGTTAGCTGTTACCGCTCAAGAAAGAGATCTTGGAGTCATTGTGGATAGTTCTCTAAAAATATCCACTCAGTGTGCAGTGTCAATCAAAAAACCAAACAGAATGTTGGGAATCATTAGGAAAGGGATAGATATTAAGACAGAAAATACCATATTGCCTCTATATAAATCCATGGTACGCCCACCTCTTGAATACTGTGTGCAGATGTGGTATAGAACAGCTTCCGTATGAGGAGAGATTAATAAGACTGGGACTTTTCAGTTTGGGAAAGAGACAACTAATGGGGGATATGATAGAGATCTATACAGTCATGACTGGTGTGGAGAAAGTAAATAAGGAAGTGTTATTTACTCCTTCTCAACACAAGAACTAGGGGTCACCAAATGAAATTAATAGGGAGCAGGTTTAAAACAAAGAAAAGGAAGTATTTCTTCACACAACGCACAGTCAGCCTGTGGAACTCCTTGCCAAAGGATGTTGTGAAGGGCAAGACTATAATGGGGTTCAAAAAAGAACAAGATAAATTCATGGAGAATAGATCCATCTATGGCTATTAGCAAAGATGAGCAGGGATGGTGTTCCTAGCCGCTGTTTGCCAGAAGCTTGTAATGGGCGACAGGGGATGGATCGTTTGATGATTCCCTGTTCTATTCATTCCCTCTGGGGCACCTGGCATTGGCCACTGTGGAAGACAAGATACTGAGCTACAATGACCTTTGGTCTGACCCAGTATGGCCGTTCTTCTCTATAATGACCTTTACCACAATTTCCACAAGACTGTTCTGAAGACAACTGTCCTAGTTAGAAAGAAAACTATAATTGCGGTCAAACACGATTTTTTTCTGCATCTTTTGGTCATGGAAGATGCTTTTCACATATGTGGATGTGTGACACCAAATGCCATACCCTATAGAGAGTGAAATGAAATTCTGTTCCTTCAAGGATGTTCCTTCCCTCTTGAGAATGTCTGAGGGCACATTCTAATTGTATGAGGATTATGCACTTCTGAAAATTTTAAGACATTACCATTTTCAGCATTCACATCAAAATAATTGGAATATGTTTGTAAGTAATTCCTTCTGAATATTCACTGCTGGAAGGGAGAACATTGTTATCCACTATGATCACTTTCATTAATTAGAACTCTAAAACTTAGACAAAAATCATCACTATGTGGAACGTGGGGCAATCTACAAGTTGGCAAGGAGCTTCTTTCTGTGTATTTCTGTTAAACGGTTTACATAAATATTGAGTGGTGCTTTGGTCAGACATAGGACTACCAAGACTTATGTAGTTTCGGAGTAGCAGCCGTGTTAGTCTGTATCTGCAAAAAGAACACCTTAGAGACTGACATTTATTTGAGCATAACCTTTCATGGGCATCCGATGAAGTGGGCTGTAGCCCACGAAAGCTTATGCTCCGATAAATGTGTTAGTCTCTAAGGTGCCACAAGTCCTCCTGTTCTTTTTTAAAGATTTATGTAGTAGATCTCCATCTATTTGGAAGGAGTAATTTTCCTGCTTGATGAATATAATTATGTATATAAAGCACTCAAATACCATGGTTAAGGAATAAAGACCTAGATAGGTGCATGTGACTGCATTAGCCATTGATTAAGTGACTTTTCAGTCAGCTGCCGCTTGACAAAGTCATTGTTTTATTGTTACATTTTATTTTATTTTATTACATATCTGAGCCCAGTAGCCTGTCTTCCAACAGTGGCCAGTGCCAGGTGCCCCAGAGGAAATGAACAGAACAGGGAATCATCAAGTGATCCATCCCCTGTNCACAGGACTTTTTGTTGGGTTATACAGGATATTGTGAACTGCATATTACAAATATGCAAGTTCAGGTAGATATGTCTAGAGTATTTTTCTAAGGAAAAGTCCCATTGATGAAGAAATAAACTGGTGTTTATGCTTAGCTGAATAATATTTTACTTAGTTACAATTTCAAAGACTTCTGGAATATTTTGACTTTTTGTTGTTGTTGGGACCTGTTAATTGTGAGTGCTCAGCTTGTCCGAAAATCAGGCCATTGACATTAGAAAATGTATTTAAACATAGGTGATGTTGTTATTAAAAAAAGCTTTTGTTTTGTCTGCTGCAGTAAGGTAGTCAAGGTGTTACCCCTTTGTGGTGAGTATATTCTGTGTCAGAAGAACAATTTCTGAAATTGCTGAAACCAGCTAAAAAGCTGTAGCCTTTGGAAGCCTCCTTTCCAGTGCAGTAATGCCTTGTTCTTTCTAAAACACTTTCTATTTCAGAAGAAGAATAGAACATTTATTATTTATAGAGCATTCTAATCCAACGGCCTCTGAGAATCTATTAATAATATAACTAAAAGTAAATTTAGTTGTTTATTTGTACTGTGATAGTGTCTTGGGCCCTGATGAGGACCCCAGTATATTAGTCACTGTACAAACACATAAGAAAAAGAGTCCCTGTCCTGAGAAGCTCACTGTCCTAAGTAATTTAGAGTTTGCCTGTGCTGGACTTCTTGTAGCTGCAGTAGGGTCCTATGAGCATTTTTCTCTCTTAGAAACCCTTCTTTTGTATTATTAACTCACTTACTGTCCCCTATAAAATCTTTTAAAGGTGACTTGCAAATCATTCTATAAAATTCTTAATCGTAATGATATTGGCCAGATGCCCTGAAAACCAAGTGAAGAGGGGGACATATTCAGTACAATTTTAAATGGTTTCTTTCCCCAGCAGAAGGCAAACTGTGTCCCTGCTCAAATGAATACAAGAGCTGTGTTAGACTTCATGTGAAATATGTTTGCACTGTTGTAGCTGTGTTAGTCCCAGGATATTACAGAGACAACGTGAGTGAAGTAATATCTTTTACTGGACCAACATTTTTGGTAAAAGAGACACATTTTCTAGTAACAGAGCTCTTCTTCCAGTCTGGGAAAGATACTCGGGGCTTGTCTTCACATAGAGTGCTACGTTGGTGCAGCTGCACTGGTGCATTGCTGTAGTGCTTTGGAGAAGATGCTACTATGCTGATGGAAGAGCTTCTCCTGTTGGCATAGTTAATTCACCTCCCTGAGAGGCGGTAGCTATGTTGTCAGGAGAAGCTCTCCTGTTGACATAGTGCTGTCTATGCAGGAGGTTAGGCCGGTATAACAACGTTGCTTAGGGATGTGAATTTTTCACACTCCTGAGTGAGATAGTTATACCTATATAGGTCTGCAGTGTAGACCTGGCTTCAGAGTGTCACAGCTAAATACAAGGTGGAATAGATTGTTTGGCGTAGGTAGTTAACCATTCAAGGTGAAGTGGCCCATTGATGCCTCTCCAGTTATAGGACAAAAAAAGGGGGGTTAGGTTTCAGATTGTTGTAATAAACCATAAATTGAGTTTTTATTAAGTCCATCATTTTAATGTCTATCAAAGTTATGAATGTAAGCTCATAGGCTCATCTTCTGAAGGTGCTGTGCAGGTTTCCTTTGAGGATGAGGACAGAAAGGTCAGGTATAGAGTGATCATTTTGTGAAAAGTGTTCACCCATGGGTGAGATGATGTTTTTGTCTTTTATCATTTTTCTGTGTGAGTTCATTCAAAAGTGTAGTGTTTGTCTGGTTTCACCCACATAGTTGTTATTGGGGTATTTAGTGCACTGAATGAGATACACCACATGTTGTGATAGGTGTTTGTAGGACCCAGGGATCTTAAAAAGTGTGTTGTGGGAGTACTGATCATCATAGCAGCAGAGAGATGGTCTGCAGGTTTTACATCCTGTGTTCTGGTAGGGTGTGGTGCCATTTTGAGTTAGTGTATCCTAGTCTGTAGCAAGCTGCTTCAGATGATGAGATTTGAAACTTGTCACAGGTTCTTTTAGCACATTGGCGTCTCCTGCTGGCTGTTTCAGGAATTAGCTCTAGTCAGCAGGTGTGCCCTCTGGTGGTGTTGGCTCTTCTGTCCTCGTCTCCACCTGCAGACCCACTGCAATTCCAGTCTCACTACCTCTGCTTTCATGGCACAAGCCGTCCGAGCTGTGTCAAATCGCAGGGTCCCCAACGAAGCAGAAGAGAAATTCCGCTAAACATTCCAGTCAGGGCCACTGGACAATCGACGATGCTAAAGGAGCACTCAGGAACGATAAGGACATTGTGGAGAAACTAATAAATCTTTGCATCGTATCTTCACACAACTGAGGACGTGAAGGAGATTCCAAACCTGTGCCATTCTTTTTAGGTAACAAGTCTGGGAACTGTCTCAAATCTGAGGTGCCATTAGAGTTGGTATTTGGAAAATTGATAAAACTAAACAGTAATAAGTTACTGGGACATAGGGGTATTCACTCAAGAGTTCTGCAAGAGGAACTTTAAATGTGAAATTCAGATCTTGTGGTTGTCACCTAATATTTAAATTAGCTTCTGTAACCAATTGACTAGAAGATAGCCTAATGTGATGCCAATTTTAAAAAGGGCTCCAGAAGGGTGATCTGGCAAAATAGGCCCGGTAAGCCTGACTTTCAGTACTGGAAATGGGTTGAAAAGTATAAATAAAGAACATAAATTGTCAGACACATAGAATAACATATTGGTTGGGGAAGGAGTCAACATGGTTTTGGTAAAGGGAAAATATGCCTCACGCAATCTACAGAATGGTTTGAGGGGGTCAACAAGCATGTGATGAGGGGATGCCAACCGTGGATTTAGTGTACTTTAGCTTTTCAAGGAAGCCCTGAACAAGGTCGCCTCACGCAAACGAGCTCTTAAACAAAGTACAAACCTTTCAATGGGTATGAGGGAAAGTCCTCTTCATGATTGGTCAACTGGTTAACGGAAAAAAAAAGGGTAGGAAGAAATGGTCAGTTATCAGAAATTGGCGAGAAGTAAATAAGTTTTGTTGTCCCCAGTGGCCAGTAACTGTTCAACATATATATTATAAATGATCTGGAAGAGGGATAAACAGTGAAGTGGCAAATTTGCAGAAGATACAAAACACTCAAGCCAGTTCAAGTCACAGCAGAGCTGTGAAGAGCTACAAAAGGATCTCATCAAAACTGGGTGACTGGACAAACAAAATGCAGATGAAATTCAATGTTGATCAAATGCAAAGTAATGCACATTGGAAAACATAAATCCCACTTAGACATATACAATGAGGGGGTCTAAGTTAGCTGTTTCCGCTCAGAAAGAGATCTTGGAGTCATTTGTGGATAGTTCCTTAAACAATATCCACTCAGTGTGCAGTGTCATCAAAAAACCAACAGAATGTTGGGAATCATTAGGAAGGGATAGATATAAGAACAGAAAATACCAATATTGCTCTATATAAATCCATGGGTACCGCCGCACTCTGAATACTGTGCTGCAGATGTGGTATAGAACAAGTTCCGTATGAGGAGAGATTATAAGACTGGGACTTTTCCAAGTTTGGGAAGAGACAACTAATCGGGGGATATGATAGAGATCATACAAGTCATGACTGGTGGTGGAAGAAAGTAAATAAGGAAGTGTTATTTACTCCTTCTCAACATCAAGAACTAGGGGGTCACCAAAAACAAATGAAATTCATAGGGAGCAGGTTAACAAAGAAAAGGAAGTATTTCCTTCACACAACGCACAGTCAGCCTGTGGAACTCCTTGCCAAAGGACATGTTCGTGAAGGGCAAGACTATAATGGGGTTCAAAAAAGAAAAAGATAAATTCATGGACGAATACGATCCATGCTATGGCTATTAGCAAAGATAGCAGGGATGTGTTCCTAGCCCTGTTGCCAAGAACTTGAATGGGCGACAGGGGATGGATCGGTTTGATGATCCCCTGTTCTCCATTCATTCCTCTGGGCACCTGCATTGGCAGATGTGAAGACAAATACTGAGCGTCACAATGACTTTGGTCTGACCAGTATGTGCCAGTTGCTCTCTAAATACCTTATACCACAAATTCTCACAGACTGTTCTCGAAGACACCCTGCTCCTAGTTAGAAAGAAACTATAATTGCGGTCAAACACGACTTTCTTTCCTGCATCTTTTGTCATGGAAGATGCTTTTCACAATATGTGATGTTGACACCCCCAAATGCCATACCCTATAGAGAGTGAAATGAATTCTGTTCCTTCAAGGATGTTCCTCCCTCTTGAGAAATTCTGAGGCACATTTCTAATTGTAATAGATTATGCACTTCTGAATTTTAAGAACTTACCAATTTTCAGCATTCACATCAAATAAATTGGAATTTTTGTAAGTAATTCCTTCTGAATATCACTGCTGAAGGGAGAACATGTTTATCCACATATGATCACTTTCATTAATGTAGATATCTAAACTTAAGACAAAAATCATCACTTAATGCTGGAACGTGGGCAATCTTAACAGAGTTGGCAAAGGAGCTTACTTCTGTTATCTTCTTTTAAACGGTTTACATAAATCATTGAGTCGGGTGCTTTGGGTCAGACATCAGACTACCAAGAGACTTATGTAGGTTCGGAGTACCAGCGTGGTTAGTCTGTATCTGCAAAAAGAACACCTTAGAACTGACATTTATTTGAGGCATAACCTTCATCGCGCATCCCGATGAAGTGGGCCTGTACCCACTCAAACCGCTCTCACTGCTCCGATAACCTGTTCACGTCTCTAAGCTGCACACAATTCTCCTGTTCTTTTTTAAAGATTATGTAGTAGATCTCACATCTATTTGGAGGACGTAAATTTTTCCTGCTTGATGAATAAAATTATGTATCATAAAGCACCTCAAATACCATGGTCTACAGGACAAAAGACTAGATAGTGCATCGTGACTGCATTAGCCATTGATTAAGTGACTTTCAGTCCAGCTGCCGCTTGACACAAGTCATTGTTTACTTTCATATTTATTTTATTTATTACATATTGAGCCCAGCTACCCTGTTTCCAACGTGCCAGTGCCAGGTGCCCCAGAGGAAATGAACAGAACAGGGAATCATCAAGTGATCCATCCCCTGTTGCCCATTCCCAGATTCTGGCAAACAGAGGCTACAGGCACCATCCCTGCCCATCCTGGCTAATAGCCGTTGATGGACCTATCCTCCATGAACTTATCTAGTTCTTGTTTGAATCCTGTTACTGTTCTGGCCTTCACAACATCCTCTGGCAAGGCATTCCACAGGTTGACTGTGTGTTGTTTGGGCCTCTTCAGCTTCCAGAAGATGGAGCTTGCATATAGACTTTCCTGTGATAAATCAGATATTTAAGGAATAGTCTCGGCGGGATGATGTGCAATTATAAATTGGAGTGTTTTCAGGAAAGGAAGTTGTCCTAGAGATGATGATAGAATCATAGATATGTAAGGGCAGGGAGACACAGGTTATCAGCTCCAGCCCCCTGTGTTGAGGCAGGACTAGAATATACTTAGACCAGTGTTTCTCAACCTGTTTATCATTGTGGGCCACATATGCGGACCACAGTGTGTTACGTGGGCTGTGGTTGAGTTCCACAGCGCCCGCTGCCCCCAAACCACCCACAGTCCCCTATGCCCAGCGCTTCCACTCAGAGTGGGGCCAGGAGTGAAGCCCTGGGCTCGTGACCGGGCGGGCGGACCCCGCCGTGCGGGGCCAGGCAACAGCCAGTGGCAGCAGCCAGATCCAGATCCTGAGTGCCGATGCATGGGGATGGGCAGCTGAGACCTGAGTGCCACAGTATGCGGACGGGCAGCCCGGACCCCCAGCAACTGGCCAGGAGTGAAGTGCCCAGCACAGGCCGGCAGCCAGGATCCGAGAAGCGGGCAAGGAACGGAGCCCCACCTAAAACCTAGGGCTTCTGCAGCATACCAGCAAACCTCTAGTTCCCAGCGCCCCCGCACTGAAACCTACCCCTAGACCCACTCTCCTTCCCCCTTACTACCTGCGCCACTCACCAGGCCCCTGTTGGCAGGAGCACAGGTTCAGGCTGCAAGACGCTGTCTCCCCCTCAGCCAGCCCCAGCCTCTGCCAGACCAGGAAGGCAAATGTTGAATTTTTTTTAGCACACAACTGGGCCGCAGCTGTGAGCTATTCGGGCTGAATGTGGCCTGTGGGCCGTGGGTTGAGAACTGCTGACATAGACCATTCCTGAAAGGTGTCTAACTTGTTCTTAAAAACTTACAATGCATGAGGTTTGACAACCTCCCATTTAAACCCTATTTCAGTGCTTACCTGTCCTTATAGTTTGAAAGATTTTCCTAATATTGAACATAAATCTTCCTTGCTGCAGATTAAGCCAATTACTTCTTGTCCCACCTTGAGTGGATATAGACAGTGGTCAATTGTTATCCTTGTTATAATAGCCCTTTCCACATTTCAAAGCTAATATTAGGGCATGGCTACACTTACATTTTTGCAGCGCTGGTAGTTACAGCTGTGGTTGTACAGCTGTGTAGGGCCAGCGCTGCAGTGTGTCCACACTGACAGCGACCAGCGCTGCAGTGTGTCCACATTTGCGGTATTTGCAGCACTGTTGTGAGTGGTGCATTGTGGGCAGCTATCCCACAGAGCACCTCTCAGGTGTGGACACTCACCAGCGCTGTAATTGGCCTCCAGGGTATTAGGATGTATCCCAGTCCACCTTTCAAAGCCTCTTCTGGTCATCGTTCGCACTCATGCCCTGGGCTTCAGTGACCCGCGCTTAAAATGCCCGGGGAATTAAACTCCCCTTCCGTTTGATCTCTCTCTTTTCCTCCTTCTTTCTCGTGTTTTTCATTTTTTTTTTCAGGTGTGGACACTCACCAGCGCTGTAATTGGCCTCCAGGGTATTAGGATGTATCCCAGTCCACCTTTCAAAGCCTCTTCTGGTCATCGTTCGCACTCATGCCCTGGGCTTCAGTGACCCGCGCTTAAAATGCCCGGGGAATTAAACTCCCCTTCCGTTTGATCTCTCTCTTTTCCTCCTTCTTTCTCGTGTTTTTCATTTTTTTTTCTCGCCCCAACCCTGCAGCGCAAGGACACGAGACTGAGAGCTGCCCTGTCAGTGGAGAAAGCGGTGGCTATTGCAGTCTGGAAGCTGGCAACTCCAGACAGCTACCGATCGGTCGCAAACCAGTTTGGAGTGGGAAAGTCGACCGTTGGAATAGTGGTGATGCAAGTTTGCAGGGCCATTAATCGCATCCTGCTAAGAAGAACCGTGACTCTGGGGAATGTGCAGGACATTCTGGATGGCTTTGCACAAATGGGTTCCCTAACTGTGGAGGGGCAATAGATGGGACGCATATTCCTATTCTGGCACCACCCCACCTGGCATCCGAGTACGTTAATCGGAAGGGGTATTTCTCTATGGTTCTCCAGCGCTTGTGGATCACCGTGGGCGTTTCACTGACATTTACACAGGATGGCCTGGAAAGGTGCATGATGCACGCATCTTTCGGAACAGTGGCATGTTCAGGAAGCTGCAGCAGGACTTTTTTCCCCAGACAGGAAGATCACAGTGGGGACGTCGAAATGCCCATTGTGATCCTTGGAGACCCTTCGCTTACCCGTTAATGCCTTGGCTCATGAAACCGTATACAGGAAGCTTGACAGGAGCAAGGACCGGTTCAACTACAGGCTGAGCCGGTGCAGAATGACTGTGGAGTGTGCTTTTGGCCTTTTAAAGGGAGATGGAAGTCTCTACGGAAGCTAGACGTGGGGAAAGCAGCATCCCAGACGATTATAAACCGCGTGCTGTATCCTCCATAATATTTGTGAAGGGAAGGGTGAAACCTTCAGTGACGAATGACCTCTCCGAGTTCAACGCCTGGAGGCTGAATTTGCACAGCCAGAGAGCAGGCTACTAGAGAGGCCCAGCACAGTGCTTCAAGGATTAGGGATGCCTTAAAGGAGCAATTTGAGGCTGAAAGCCAACAGTAAATGTTGGGTGCCTTCCACAGGAGTGAAGTGCAGTGGTTGCAATGATTTGCAGTGCCTATTTTTCACTTGTGGTACAGTATGTTACACTTTCTGTAATAATAAAAAACTGTTTTAAAAGACAAGAAATCCTTTATTAAAAAATACAGTACATAAAACGGGCAGGGGGGTAGGTGTGATGAGCAGTAAAGTCAGAGAGTTTGAATATGTCCTTCCTTGAGTGCTGTGCAATGCCTGCTGCACTTCAGGATTAATATGCTGCATGGTGATGGGGTTGAGTGCATAGGGTAAGGGTCGTAGTTCTCAGGGCTGTTAGGTGAACGTATGGTGTTGGGGGCAGCTGGTGGTGGTAAGAACCAGGATGCTGGAGAAGGGTGTTTTGAGGAAACAGTGGGGCACAATGGGTTGAGCTTTGGATGGGGGAAGGAAGCACGGTAGTGCTCTGCCTGCATGGCTAGCATTGACTGCATGAGGTCTGTGTGGCGTTCCAGGATGCTTAGCAGCGATTTGTGCTTCTCTTGTAGCCAATTCCTTTTCTCTTGGCAGCCTTTTCCTTTCTTTGGCAGCCTGTTCCTTTTCTCCTGCTTTCATTTTCCCTCCAGTCCTTGCAACTTTTTATTATCTGTGGAATACAGATTCATAACTGCTTTCACCAGCTCCTCCTTACTTTCCTTGGTTTTTTTCTTAAGTTCTGTAGTTTTTCAGAAGTCTGCGCTGATGGAGCAGTATCCAAGGTCACTTTTAAAAAAACACAGAGAGATAAACTTTTAATACAGAGCCTGTATTGTTTTTTTCAGCACTTAAGAGAGACTATTTGTAGCATCATTTACACATTGCGAGCATAGCACAGAGAGGCCACAGCTGCAGAGAGAAATGGTGAGTTTCCCCACACTGCCACAGCAGGCTCACCCATCTTGCAACGGGCTTCACCTGGGAAGGGGGGCTGCTTGACTCTGGGATCAATGGGTTTCTGTGACTTGGGAAAGCAAAGAGCAGCTAGAGGGAAATAGCACTGAACCCTACACCCACATCTGCCAGCAGCATGGTAGCCTGAGAGCATCTGCACACGCGGCTCACCTGGGAAGGGGGGGGACTGCTTGACTCTGGATCAATGGGGATTTCTGTGACTTGGGAAAGCAAAGAGCAGCTAGAGGGAAATAGCACTGAACCCTACACCCACATCTGCCACAGCAGGTACTCCTCAGAGCCATCTTGCACACGCGGGCTCACCTGGGAAGGGGGGGCTGCTTGACTCTGGAATCCATGGGGTTCTGTGAATTGGGGAAAGCAAAGAGCAGCTAGAGGGAAATAGCACTTAACAGTATCCCTGCATTTTCCACAGAATTTTATCCTCCCCGATATCTCGCTGCTCCAGGTCACCTGGGAAGAGCGGGGTCTTCTACAGCTATGTGATTCCGCCCTGGTCCCTACGCAGCTTGCCTGTGTGCAGCAATGGTCCCCCACCCCTCACGCACAATGGCGCGACACGCTTAGCCTGACTGGACAAGGACCACGGTGGCTCTCCCTATAAACTTGCGGAAGCGCATTGCACACGCTCTGGCTGAAACTTTTGAAGAGATTAAGAGCAGATTACCGCGACGTGATAGACCAAATCAATGGGCTATTCCACATCTAGGCATGCTTGCAGGCAGCCATAGCCCCCTCTCCCAAAACATTTCCATCCTTATAATAAAAGCTTCTTACCGGGAACAGGCTCTCTGCTGGTTCCTCACTACCAAGTCCCAGCGGCTGCGACTGGCTAGCTTCTTCCTGGCTGGAAAATAGCTCCTGGCTGCATGACTCCTGGAGTCTCCAAACACCTCAGTAGCCTCCTCTCGGTTCCTCTACACCCCCCCTCCTCTCCAGGCTCTGAACTGTCCATCGTGATCCTCGATTGGCAGTGGGTTACATCCAAGTATCGCATCCAGCTCCTGTAAAAACGGCAGGCAGTCGTGGGGCAGCACCTGACCGCGGTTTCCCTGACGTGCTTTGCAGTAGGCACTCCGCAGCTCCTTTACCTTAACCCTGCACTGCACCGCGTCCCGGTCATAGCCCCTATATTGCATTGACTTTGATATCTGGCCGTAGGTATCATAATTTCTACGGCTGGAGCGCAGCTGTGCCTGCACAGCTTCCTCACCCCAAACACTGATGAGATCCTGCAGCTCGGCAGTGCTCCATGCTGGGGCTCGTTTGGGCGTGGAGGCATGGTCACTGATTGATTGATTGATTGCACTCCACGCCTCGCTGAGCAAACAGGAAGGGGATTTTTAAAATTCCCGGGGCATTTAAAGGCGGGTCACCTGAGCCCAGGGCAGTGGAGTGCGAAACGATTGACCAGAGAGGCTGAAAAGGTGTGCTGGATACCTCCTAATACCCTGGAGGCCAATTACAGCGCTGGTGAGTGTCCACACCTGATGAGCAGCGCTGCATCACCAGCGCTGGATTCGCTACACCCGTAGCAGACCAGGAGTACAGCCAGCGCTGCAGCCAGGGAGTTGCAGCGCTGGCTGAGCTTTGTAAGTGTGGACACCGAGTAAGTTGCAGCGCTGGCTGAGCTTTGTAAGTGTGGACACCGAGTAAGTTGCAGCGCTGTAACCCCCTCCCCAGTGCTGCAACTTGCAAGTGTAGCCAAGGCCTTAGTTCCCGCTTAAGTCTTCTCAAGACTAAACATACCCAGTTTTTTAAACCTTTCCTCAGAGGTCAGGTTTTCTAAACCTGTCATCATTTTTGTTGTTGTTCTCTGGACTCTCGCCAGTTTGTGCACAACTTTCTTGAAGTGGTACCCAAAACTGGACATAATATTCTAGCTGAGGCCTCAGCATTGCTGAGTAGAGTGGGACAATTACCTTCCATGTCTTACATATCACACTGCTGCTAATGCACCGCAGAATATTTGCCTTTTTCTCAATTGCATCAGAGTGTTGGCTTATCCTAAATTTGTGATCCACTATAATCTCCAGATCCTTCACAGTAGTACTGCTGCATAGCCAATATTTCCCATTTTGTAGCTGTGCCTTTAATTTTTCCTTCCTAAGTGTGGTACTTTGTAGTCCAAGGCCGTTTTGAATTCTCACCCTGACCTCCAGAGTGTTTGCTATTCCTGCCAGTTTGGCATTCTCTGCAAATTGTAAAAGCATACTCTCCTCTCCGTTATCCAAGGCATTCATGAAAATATTGAATAGTGCTAGACTCAGGATAGACCCAGTGGAATCCCACTGGATATGGCCTTTCAGTTTGACGGTTACCCACTGCTAACTGCTCTTTGAATGCGGTCTTTCAATCTATTATGCACCCACCATTTAGTAATTTCATCTAGACCCATTTTCCCAGTTTGTTTATGAGAATGTCATATGGAACTGTGTCAAAAACATTAAAATAAAGATAAATCACTTGTACAGCTTCCCGCCATCCACTTCACCAGTAATGCTGTCAAAGAAGGAAATTAGAATAGAATATTAAGGTTGGAAGAGACCTCAGGAGGTATCTAGTCCAATTCCCTGCTCAAAGCAGGACCAACGCCAACATCCCAGCCAAGGCTTTGTCAAGCTAGGCCTTAAAAACCTCTAAGGATGGAGATTCCACCACCTCCCTAGGTAACCCATTCCAGTGCTTCACCACCCTCAAAAAAAAGAGAGAGACTCCACATCCTCTCTGTAGTGTGGGACCAAAAACTGAACATGTACTCCAGGTGCGCCACTCAAAGTTCGAATAGAGGGAAATAATCACTCCCTCGAATCTGCTGGGTTCAATGCCTACCTAATATCAGCCCAATAGCTGTATGGCCTTCTTGGTCAACAAGGGCACACTGTCTGACTCTATTCCAGCTTCTCGTACACTGTAACCCCTAGGATCTTTTCTGCAGAACTGCTCCTAGCCATTAGGTCCCGTCGTCTGATAAGCAGTGCATGGGATTCTTCCATCTAGTGCAGGACTCTGCACTTGATCCTATGTGAACTCATCAGGTGTTCTTTTGGCCCAGTAACTCTATTTGTCTAGGTCACTTCGTATCCTATCCCTACCCTCCAGCGTATCTACGCACATCTCCAAGTTTAGTATCATCTCAAACTGCTGAAGGCGCAGTCACACGCATCTTCCAGATCATAAACGAATGATGATTGAACAAAACTGCCCCAGGACTGACCCTTAGGGCACTCCACTTAAACTGGCTGCCAACAAGATCATGAGCCCGTTGATTCACTACCTGCTCTGAGCCCGATGATCTAGCCAGCTTTACTTCCAATCTTATAGTCAATTATCCAGCCCACTTCTTTAACTTGCTGGCAAGAAATGCTGTGGGAGACCGGTCAAAGCTTTGCTAAATCAAGGAATATACACATCCACGCTTTCCCCTCATCCACAGAGCCAGTTATTTCTCCTCATAGAAGCAATTAAGGTAGTCAGAGCATGACTTGCCCTTGTGACTCCATGCTGACTGTTCCTGGATCATTTCCTTCCTCTAAGTACTTCAGATTGATTCCTTGAAGGACCTGCTCCATGATTTTCACAGACTGAGGTGAGACTCTGACTGCCTGTAGTATCCCGGATCCTCCTTCTCCCTTTTTTTCAAAGATGAAAAACTAACATTAGCCTTTTTCCATTCATCCATGAACACTCCGCCCGTTAGCTCAGGAATTTTCAAAAGATAATAGGCCAAGAGCTCTGCAAATCACATCTGACAACTCCTTTAGCACCTTGAGGTTGATTTGGCATGACTGTTCTTGACAAATCCATGTTGTCTATTATTTTTATCCTATTAATCTCTTCAAGTGCTTACCAATTGATGTTGAATTATTTTTGTTCAGTTATTGCAGATTCTCAAAGTTAGGCTGATTGCTTAATAGTTTCCTCGGGTCCCTCGTTGTTCCCCTTTTTAAAGATAGGTACTATGTTTACCTTTCCAGTCTTTGAACCACACCCGTCCTGTATGAGTTCTCAAGAAATCATTAACACTTCTGGGATTCCCTCAACTATTTCCAATAAGTACTGGATGAATTCATCAGGCATTGCTGACCTTGACTACATCTGATTTTGTCTAAATGTTCTGTAACCTGTTTTTTTTCCTTATTCCGGCTTTTGTTCCTTCAGCTGTAGTTTATTAAGTATGTTAGCATCTGTCAAACAATTAACCTTTTATAAAGACTGAAGTAAAATAGGCTTTAAATCCCTCAACCTTTTGAATGTGATCCATTTAATAGTTCTCCTTCCCACTAGTTGTGGGCCTACACTTTCTTTTGTCTTGCCCTTGTTCCCTAATGTATTTAAAGACCCCTCTTGTTATTGCCTTTTATGTCCCTTGGTTAGGTATAACTCATTTTGTGACTTAGCCTTTCTGATTTTGTCCTACATTCTTGTGCTATTTTTTGTATTCTTAGTAAATTTGTCCATGTCTAGTTTTGTGAGATTCCCTCTTTTTTTTTAGGTCATTAAAGAGCTTCCTGGTGGAAACATAGTTTTGTCTTTACTATCTTCCTGTCTTTCCCTTCATATTGGGATAGTTTGCTGTTCTATTGTCTCTAGAACTCCCCCAAAAGCTTTCCCTTTCGCTGAAAAAACCTTATTTTCCACTTAAGATTTTTCTTTTCATGGAAAACTTAGATGCAGCGCATCTGGCCCCATGGACTTGTGCTCATCCAGTTTTTCTAAATAGTCCCAAACCACTTCTTTCTCCACAGAGGGCTGGTCACCTTCTCCCCATACTGTGCTGCCCAGTACAGCAGTCTGGGAGCTGACCTTGTTTGTGAAGACAGAGGCAAAAAAAGCATTGAGTATATTAGCTTTTTCCATGTCCTCTGTCACTAGGTGCCTCACTCATTCAGTAAGGGGCCCACATTTTCCTTGACTTTGTTCTTGTTGCTAACATACCTGAAGAAACCCTTCTCGTTACTCTTAACATCTCTTGCTAGCTGCAACTCTAAGTGTGATTTGGCTTTCCTGATTTCACTCCTGCATGCCTGAGCAATATTTTTATACTCCTCCCTGGTCATTTGTTCAAGCTTCCACTTCTTGTAAGCTTCTTTTTAGTGTTTAAGATCAGCAAGGATTTCACTGTTAAGCAGCGTAGATGCAGCATAAGTCATCAGAAGGCATATGCTGGCGTAGCTATACCATCTCCCCAAACAACATTAACTGTGCCAGCTGAAGCACTTTTCTGTAGGCATAGCTGCATTTACAGTGGGAGTTTTGCTGGCATAGCTATGTTGGCTGGATATATGTGATTTTTTTTCACACTCCTAGACCATACAGCTGTTCATGCAAAACTTTGTAGACCAGGCCTTAAATGCAATTTCTTGTATGAATGAAAGATACTAACCTGTTGTCACCCAGTACAGTTTTGGGAGAGATTCTTGTGTCTTGCTTCTCAGTGACCACTCCTATGCAGCTTAAAGTCACGAGTCATGTATAGCTTTTAAGGTTAACATGAGAATGATATTGGTGAAGACTTAGAAAACTTTTAGAATCTTGCTGATAACTGCACGTGTAAGCACAAGGGTGGAAACAAGCTTGTCTGTGAGGCATCCTTTTTAGAATCGCCAAATGTGCATTTGTACATTTATCTAATGTTAAAGCTCTTAGACTCTGTGAGGAAATGTAACCTCTCTGTAGGATTAGCTCATTCTTTTTATCTGATTCACTTCGCTAGTTAGATCTTTAACTCTTTGAAGCTGGAACCATGTCTACCTCTGGATGTGTACTGTGCCTTGCAAAATGGGTCCCTGATCTTGACCGGGACCTTTGAGTGTTAGTCTCAGTCACTGTGTTTATTTACCAATTCATTATTTTAGAAAAGGTGAGACTGTGGTTCTTAACTACTAATACTTATCTAGTAATTATCAAAATACAAATGACAACTGGGCTGTAAAATCACTCCCAACTTTATCACAAGATATACATTTGATACAAGGTACTCTTCCTTTCTTAATGCCTTAAATTTGAAAACGCAGAGAATACATTTTTTTATCCACTGATTAATATGGGATGAAAAGCAAGGTTTCTTACTGCCTTAATTTGTTACGATCTCAGTTCCAGAGACTCACATCCAAGTGGGATACCGTTTGCATCCAGTATCAGAGGGGTAGCCGTGTTAGTCTGGATCTGTGAAAGCAGCAGAGAATCCTGTGGCACCTTATAGACTAACAGAGATTTTGGAGCGTGAGCTTTCGTGGGTGAATACCCACTTCGTCAGACGCAGGTAGTGGAAATTTCCAGGGGCAGGTATATATATGCTAGCAAGCAAGCTAGAGATAACGAGGTTAGTTCAGTCAGGGAGGG
>NC_133771.1:2526424-2559538 GCF_003597395.2 Chelonoidis abingdonii | reverse complement strand
CTGAGGGCCCTGTTCTAGCCAGTAAGAGGTGGAAAACCAAGGGAGGAGAAACTGTTCACGTGAATTGCAGCATTCACAGTCTTGTTTAGTCCAGAGCGATGGTGTCAAAATTTGCAAATGAACTGAAGCTCAGCAGTTCTCTTGCAGTCTGGTCCCTGAATTTTTTGCTGGCAGGATAGCCACCTTAAGGTCTGCAATAGTGTGGCCAGGGAGGTTGAAGTTCTCCTACAGTTTTGTATATGCCATTCTGATATCTGATTTGTGTCCATGCACTTTCCTAGTGACTGTCCACGTTTGGCCGACTGTACAAGCAGAGGGCACTGCTGGCATATGCATCGCCGTATATTAATTGCGTGGAGTCGTGCAGCGTGATCAACAGTGATGGTAACATGCGCTGATCCTGGTTAGGTCCCTGACTATGGTGGTCGCTGCGTGTAGAATATTGGGCAGAGTTGGCCATCGGTAGAGGTTGTTTTGCATGTTGGTTCCCTCGAGCTAGAGTACAGGTCCGGTGCAGTTGACTGGTGAAGAATACATTCAGGTGGGCAGGTGTCTGTGGAACCAAGATTTTGCCTCACAAGCCGGAAAGTGTGGGATCACTGTCCAGAAGGTTGTAGATCCCTGTGATGCTTGGCGGGTTTAGCTGGGGGCTGAGTGATGGCCGTATGGAAGTTCTGGTTCTTTCTTGGTTTGTCTTGCGAGAGGCTTCCTCTGGTAACGATCTGGTCTGTGGCTGCTGTTTCCTAATTTCCTCGTGGCGGGTTTGTAGTTAGAATGCTTGGTGGAGATTTTGTACGGTGTTCGGTCTCTGTCTGAGAGGTAGCCGCAGTCGGTTTGTACCTCATGGCTTAGCTGTAGACAATGGATTCGTGGAATGTGCCCGGGATGGAACTGGATGGCATGAAGGTAGGCGGCGGTCGTAGTTTTATTGAATATAGAGTGGTGTTAATTGTGACATGTTGGTTTTGCACCGTGGTGTCTAGAAAGTGGAAGCTCAGCCGTAGAGTGGTACCAGGCTAGAGGTTGATGTGGGTGTGAAGTTGTGAAATTGTGGTGGAATTTCTAGAGATCTCCTCCCATCAGTGG
This sequence comes from Chelonoidis abingdonii, assembly GCF_003597395.2. Classification (NCBI taxonomy): domain Eukaryota; kingdom Metazoa; phylum Chordata; order Testudines; family Testudinidae; genus Chelonoidis; species Chelonoidis abingdonii. The sequence continues at coordinate 2,558,452 of NC_133771.1, read as the reverse complement.
TCAGAGATGAAGAATGTCATCCAATGTAGCGTAGGTAAGAGGGGGGCGTGAGTGGAAGAGAGCGAGGAAAGCGGTGTCCAGTCAGCGTAAAAATATTGGCATGTGGGGCCATGCAGGTGCCTCATTAGCATGCCACTGATACGAGTATTATTTTAGTGTATTCCTCAGTGGGATCTGAGGGAAGTGGCCTGTAGAATTTGGTATTGGAGAGTTGTCTGGCGGCCTCCTTCTGGTAGTCAGACCTGTTCATGATGACAACAGCACCTCCTTTATCAGCCTCTTTGATGATAATGTCAGGGTGGTTTCTGAGGCTGTGGATGGCATCCACAGCGTTTGCATCCAATGGCTTTAAATTAATTCATAATGGACTTCTTTGGCATCACAGAGTTACTACACAGCAGAGGATATCTACAGACAATGTTTGCAGATCGGATGCGGATACAAATGTTGTATCCACACAGGGCCCTACAAATGACACTGAAGGACTGATAAGAAGTGGGAGGAGAACCAATAGAAGACAGTGCTATACAAAGAAAGGTGACGGGGACAGGATTCAACGTGAGAGTAATCTTTAGTTATGAAAAGTACAAAGGAAAAGGATGGAATAGAAATCACTAAATTAGGAAAAGAAAAAGATTGTTAGCGATCATGAAAGAGCAAGTTTGGTAGAGTGCAGAGGGAGGAAGCAGGATTGGAGAGGAGAGAGGATTCAGTGAGATAAGAAGGAAGGAAAAGCAAGGGATGGAAATAGCCCATTCAGGACGTAAAGAGAAGTAGAACAGTAGTTGGAGGGGCAATTGGGTGCAAAAGCTGTTTAGGTTATTTATTTATTTTTACAAGAATAGTGGAGCCTGGGTTCTAGTTTGAGTGGAAGGAGTCAGATTATAAGGAGAGGTTGAGGGTGAAGCAGAGAAAATTGAGGGGACAGCTTATGGTAAGGGAAATAGAGAATTACGTGAATGACCATCAGTCAGTGACAGGAGAGAAAGGGTGTGAGGAGGGAAACAAACAGTGATGGGATGGTAGCACTTGGACACAAAAGTGATGCATGAGTGATAGACGAAAGGGTAGAGGGAAAGTGATCAAATCTGAACTGATTGATGTTCAAATCAGTGCAATCCTGAGAAGAATCCTGGGGAAAAGGAGCTTGAGGATAGAGTGGAGGGTGACAAACGATGGGAGCTGTAGAGTGAATCGTAATGAGGGAGAGAAAGAGAACAGCTGTTCGTGGAAGATAACCTTGAAGGAGGAAAGGGTGAATTTGTAGTGGAGGAAGTCTGTGTGATCCCTGGATTTTCTCCACAGATTTCAGCAGTACAGGACTTGGATGGAGGAAGTGGTTTATGGTTATTTAAGTGGATGGTGCAATGGGAGAAGGACAAAAATATTAAGGGTGAAGAGGGTGGTTTTTGGGGAGTCAACTATGAAGTCAGTGGAGGTGAGTGAGAGAAATAGAGGGGACTCACAACTGCTGGGAATTCAGGGATGTTTATGAATTTGGAATCATGGAAGAGCTGGGGTACAGTGGGCAATATTATAAGAAAAATGTTGGTCAAAGAGACAGTCCCCTTATTCCATTCAACAAATGGGAATTACGTTCTCCCATTTTTTACAATATAATATATATGGTACACGAAAACATTACCTTAAACTCAATAATATGTTAATAAGTTAGAAAAAATAATTAGTCTCACTGTCCCTGGGTTTATTTAACTAAGTCATTGTGGTAAAAAGGGTGAGGGTTAAACCATGAGGACACATTTTCAGCCTCATAACTATATACATGAAATTACAACCTATAACATTACTATAACAACAATGCTCAGAGCATCATGAGCCTTCTGAAGACATCCAACATGACAAACTTTGCATTGGCTACCACCCAATCATATTATAAGGATGAACATGGAGGTGCGGGGGGTTCCCCCAAGGCACAGAGCGTCACAAATAGCTATCGTCTTCATTTCAGTCTTTCTGGGGTGAAGCCTATGACAAAAACATAGTAGTTGTTGATAATTAAGAATCGTCCATCCTTGTGATGAACTTGACTGAGTATCCTTAAGTGTTTCTTTCCTTCTTCTCTTTAAGCAGCACCTGCTGTGTTCTAAAGGGAGAGGTGGTGTCAGGTTCCGATGAGTGTATCATACTTCAAAATTATATCTCAAAAGGCCACTTAGCTGAAATACCATGACAAAGACTAATGACCTTTTGGTGTGACCCTGATAGAAAGCTCAGAGTTCACATTTGGGATATTTCTTGATTTAGCAGTCTAATGAATGAGTCTACCATCTTTCAAAATTCCAGCTTAATAGAAATGTAGAGATTAATGCAGCCACTCACCCTGTTTACAGGGTCTGAATTGTACTGGATGCATGACTTCGTACTAATCAGCTAGATATGGTATTTACACATAGATTTTCTAATGTGGGATATTTTTGAACGTCTGTGCTCTTTCCTTGCACAGATTGATCTACTCATTGTTTGACTTTCTTTAAAAAACAGAAATCGCCTGCCAAGAAGCTGAGCCATGCAATTAGTAAATCTCTTGGTTGTGTGCCCACTAGAGAACCACCTCATCCTGTATTTCCTGAACAGCCAGAGAAGCCACTTGATCTTGCTCATATTGTGTGAGTATCCATTTGTATGTATCTTTCATTTAATCAAAACTTAAAACTAAATTGATACCAAAGTAGCTGTTTGCGGACATATTTGACAGCAGAATTTGTTTTTTTAGTTCCTTTTGGATTCACTATGGAGTTTTTAAGAGATGTAGTTTTTTAAGTCAGAAAGGATCCCTTAAACAGATTTATCATTTTACATGAGTTTGTTCTCTGCAAAAATGTTAAACAAGTAAATGGGCTAGATGGACCTTTGCTCTGACCCATTATGGCCGTTCTTATGTTCTTAAATAAATATTCTGTTAGCAGAAGAATGACTGATACATAATGTATAGGTAACCATCATCATTGTGTTCCTATTATACCTCTGGCGTTTAGGACAGTGATGAAGCTCCTCCACTCTTGTCTGTTTCTGGCAAGTCTTTCAGTGGTTCCCCAGCTGTGCCCCAGATTTTTCAGCTCAGCTGCCACAGCTCTTCGCCATGTTATTTTCAGGCAGCCTCGTTTTCGCTTGCCGTCAGGTGTCCATCTTATTGCTACTCTGCTGATGGAATCAGTTTCCATCCAAAGCACATGGCCAATCCATCTCCAACACCTCCTGGCAATGATGGTGCTCATATCCTCTTGGCTGCACTGTGTCAGTAGATCTTGGTTTGAGATTGTTCTGGGCCAAAAGATATGGAGGATTTTTCCGAGGCAGGTTGTATAGAATGAAGACAGTTTGGACATGTCATACTTTCTCATTCCCCCGCTTTCTGCACTATAAAGTAGCGTTGAAAGTATGCAGCTCTGATAAATCTTGGGTTTGGTTTTGGTGTTGTATTTTGATGATTTCCAAACTGTATTTAAGCTCCTGAAGGTGTTCCTGGCTTTACTGATTTTGTTGCGGGTGTCCTGGCTTATTCCACCGTCCTGGCTGATGGTGCTGCCCAAGTATGTGAATGTTTCTACATTTGTGAGAACATCATCCTCTATCTGTACTGGGCGTGGTGAGGCAATATTAAAGGTCATGATATCTGTCTTATTGCAGTTGATTTTCAGTATGAGTATGTTTATTCATAGATAATGTATTTTCTGGATTTTATCCATATATTTTATTATATTCTATCTGTACTTATTTATTAAGAATTCAGTTTTACAAAGTACTGAGTATCCTCAGCACTCACACGCGTGAATGGGAGTTGAGCTGCTCAAAGCCACGTCAGATCAGGTCCTGTATTTATTTTGCTTGTCATTAAACTGCATAAACAAAACTGTCATTTGAAGACTGTAACTACTTCTGAGTTCATATTTTATAAGACACTCTTAAAGTATCTGGTGGTGGTGGTTGATCCTGAGCCTGGTGAAAAATTGTGGCTTGCTGTGGACCTTGGCTTTACAAGTTATTTATTTTTGTCTCACTGATTTGGTCTCCTATGCTTTTCTGTTCAGTGGCGTTATCTCTATGGTTTCAATGTGGCAGAATGTTGTTACCAAAGAGACATTGTCATATTGTTACAATTTGGACAGATCTGTAATCAATCTGGTATTTTTGCTTCCTGGTCTTATCAGTTCTGGAGATCAAAATCAGAATTCATGAGATAATTGAAATTGTGTCAGCATATCCATATAATAAGCTTGACTGATAAAGAGACAACGGTTAATACTACGCTAAGTTTTGCAAAAGTCACAAGTTTTTCATGTCGGAAAAAATTAAGCAAAATGATTCAGAGAAAAACAAGGGAAGAGAAGCAAAGTTATGGAGACATAATTTAAATAAAACTGAGGACTCTAGTTTCATACAATATTCAGTAAGGACACCAACACCCCAGCTTTAAGACTGAATTAAGTTGGTACTATTGCTGTTTTCATTTATCCTTGTCAGAAAGACAGATTCGTCTTAAGAGGTTTTCTCTTCTTTTTACAGTCTCTGAATTGAAAACCAGGATATCCGAATTTTAGTGTCCCGGTCTTTGAAAGTTTAATATTAAACAGTTCCACTTTGACCTTTACTAATGCCTTGTGATTTTGATTGACTGGCCCTTTTATCATCTTTTAACTGTTTTGACAGTCACTGAAGAAGAGCTGGAGACTAGTCTGTCAAAATACAGAATATTGGAAAGGCGAGAGTAGTACAGTAGTGACGATGATTATAATATAAAGAGATGCTGATCTGTCTTCCCCTTATAAAGAACACAGAAGGCACTGTAGCTTGACATGAATGTAAGTAGGAATAGGAAATGATATCTACTGTAGTCCATTCTTGAACTTTTTGAAAGCTATAGTTTTGAGCTATATGAATTCATTCTTGGCCACATGATTCTTTTCCAGCTTTTGTATCAGCTTTTTGTGTCACATGCTTGCAGTGGTTTTAATCCTATGCAGCAGAAGTTGTTGGATCTGATTTAATGGGATATAATTGTTCTACTTTTCTCTATTAAATTGGGTTAATAAAAAGAACATTTCTGTTAGGGCTACTCTTCATTTCAGAGTTAGAAGTGGTATGTTATCGTAACTTAATGACTCCCCAGGTTAACAAAACAAGCAGGGTGAAAATTGTCCATAATATTAGAAACAATAGTTAACCACATGGAGTGGCTGAGACATGTTGTGAAAACTAGCTTGAGTTGTTAAGCTCTTAGATGAGGTCTGTTGCTGTGAGGATGCTGCCCAGTCTGGTGGCAAGTGATACTTACTATCTGCATTGTTTAGATTTTCACATAATTCCAAGATCATTGTGGGTCAATGTCAGTTCATGTTTTCTTCTTTGGATTCTCTCATTGAGTTCCTCCATTTTGATACCAGCAGGGTTTTACAAGGAAAAACAGTACTATAACATGTATTACTTGTTCAGAAAGAAGGACCTTATTCTGTGACTCTGCATGAAAAGAATATATGCAAGTAGTTTCAAGTTAATGTGACTGTTTGTGTAAGATCTAATTCCAAAAATACCAGTGGAAGTTTCACGTATGGCACAGATTAACAAGTACATTGAATTATTTCTGCCCTCTGCTGGGAGACATTAATTGATTAATGGATCAAATGAATCTGTGCCAAGAACTTAGTGGTTGAATTTCCTCCATCTTTCTTTATATAAAACACATTCACCATTGGATAGCTTCACTTAGTGCAGCACATTAACTCTAGCCAGGCCCTGCAGTCCATTCCCTTCAAAACCTGGCCTAATACTGCTCAGCCACTCAGATGACCTATTATGCTGTGGAACAGCACAGATGGAAACCCTCACAACCAGGACCAGGATCTTTAATTTATTAATTGAATCCAACTAAATATTTCAAGGATATTAACCATTTCAGTTTCTTTTCAAGTGGATGTCCAAATTACTACCGATATCTGTTAACACATTTTTCAACTAATTATCATCCTCTTTAAAGATGATTTCATTTGATCTGTTCTTGCTCTTGCCCAAACATGCAATATTGTGTTTCAATTCAAATGAGTACATTGCTATTTAAATAATAACCTAATCTTCCAAGTCACGTATTGAACCTTTGTGAAACCTACAAAACTGCTTATCTTCATACACTTCACTCTTCTGTATAGTTTCAGATATGGGAAACTCCAACAGTTTTAGACAAGGGATAATGTAGTCCAATGGTGAGGACACTGGCGTGGGTGTCATAAAACCTGGCTCTTCTTCAAGTGTTTGTTCACATCGATTCCAATCAGGTGTGCGCACGCTGCATGCGTGGTCGTCGGAAAGTTTTCCCTTAGCAGCTCCCGTCGGGTGGGCTGTGGAGCCTCCTGGTGTGGCACCTTTGTGGCACTCAGTATATGACCCTGCTGACCCGACCCCCTTTCAGTTCCTTCTTACCATACATGACAGCCATTGGAATAGCATTCGCTTGCTCAGCAAGGGCTTTCCTTAGCGTTTCTTCCTCGTTAGTTGTTCTAGTTACTTGTTTTAGTTTACAAAGTAGATAGTTGAATAGTTTAGATAGTCCCTAACCCCTCCATGGCATGCCGCAACCCCAGGGCTTTAAGCCCTGTGTGGCTTGCAACAAGCCTATGCCCATTAGTGACCCCCATGACTCTTGTTTAAAGTGTCTGGGGAAGGCGCACCAGACTGAGAAGTACAAAATGTGTAGGACTTTTTGGCCAAGAACCAAAAAGGAGCGAGATTTCTTCCTCTAGTAACTTCTCATGGAATACGCTTTGTGTCCCCAGCCTGCTGCGGACCACCAGGACCCAGCACTGAGCGTGTCCGTATGGAGGGCTCTGGCATTGGTACTTGATATGGTGCCAAGGAAGGACTCTAGTACAAGAGACCCTCAGCACCAGCACTCCCCAGCACCGCAGCCAGGGACAGTGGCCCAGCACCGTTTGACTTTGTCGGTGCTGCACAAGTGGCATAGGAAGACTGAAAGGGAGTGCTCACTGGCTCCGAAAGCCTTGGGACCATCGGGGATGCACAGACGCACCCCAGAATGGACTCAGCCCCAAAACAGCATGAGTCGGTGCTGCTAATTTGTGTGCCTCAGAGGGGACCGTTGAGTCTGGCACTCAGCAACTCTCTGTAAGGGCAGTGCCAGGTGGAGGAGTTAGAGCCACCCTCCACCCCAGACATTTCACAGCCCCCAGTTCTGAGGGACAAGCCTCTGGTACTGATACATCCACTACCATCTAGAGGTAAGCTGGCTATGATGTGATGCTCCCAGTCCCTGGTTCGGCACCATCCGTGGCACCACTCCCAGTCACTTTCGCCGTGGCATCGCACCCCAGCACCAAGCTCTGTAAGAGCATCTCCAGCACCGGTGCAACACTCCCACTCTCTGGCACCAATGGCAGACAGCACTGACACACGGCACTGGGTCCTCGTCCTCTATCACTGACACCAGATACTTGGCACCAGTCTCTGGAGAGGTCGACCCGGCACCAGTCCCCCGCCTCATCTGCATGACACTGGTCTCCTGTGCATGGCCCTTTGGCACCGCCTTGGTCATCGCGATCAGGAACAGGATCCACTTCCTTGGACTCCGACGGTGACTCATATTATTCCCAGGGTAGTTGGTATAGGTCCAAGAGGCGGCGAAGGCAGTGGCAGCCCCCAGCGCAATGGCCCTTATGGACTCACTGGGCTTACCATCAGGCCCAGGCCTCCCTTTCATGGGGTTCATGGTCAGTTACCTCGGAATACCAACCCTCTCACTTTGCCAGGGACAGGCTTATACCTCAGGGATCTGAAGCAACCCTGAGCCAGCTGCCCCCTCAGGCTCAGGCCGCTGCCATGGTGACTCCAGCACAGGACCAGCCGCAGGGTCAGGCAATGGCCACTTTGACTATAGCTGCCACAGGGGCAGGCACTGACCAGGAGGAGGTCAGGGAGCCAAAGGAACAGGAGGAGCCGGTACTTCCTCTGGCCACCTTGTCCTCGTCCCCTGACGAGGCTGTGGCAAGGGCTTTGGCTTCGGGCCCTCCTCCGGTTGACCACAGAGCACATCAGGACCTTCTGAGAGGGATTGCCCGCAACATGGAGTTGCAAGCGCAGGAAGCAGTCGAGGCCAAGGACCCCATGGTGGACATGCTTACACCTGAAGGTCCATCACAGATAGCTCTGCGATTAATCAAGACAGTTGAGGGTAATATCACGACTCTGTGGCAGACCCTGACCTCAATTCCACTGACTGCCAGGGCTGTAGAACACAAATACTTTGTCCCTTCCAAAGAACAATAGTTGCAAGAAGGTGAGTAGCCATTTCATTTTATTCCCAGTTCTGCCTCTGTTCTGCCATCTGACCTTGGACAAGTTACTTTGCCTTTCTGTGCCTCTATTTCTGTTTCACCCTTGTCAGCTAGGTCTTCAGAACAGTGACTGTCTCTTACCCTTACAATTCCTAGTACAATTGGCCCTCGATCTTGGTTCAGGCCTTGAGTTGCTACTGTAATACAAATAAAAATACTACATTCAAGGAAAATAGCTAAAAAGTATTTACCTCCCACATTTTCTTCAGGGAGTGGAGTTTCATGTCACTCTGTAAAGACATTGACTACACCCAGTCCATGTAGATGAGAATATACACTATGATGAAACAATATAATATCTTTAAAGCTATGTAATCCCGTGGCATTTCGGTCCAGACTAGAGCTGTAGTCACAGCTCACAATGTAGAGAGGGTGTGAAGAGTTGTGCTGCAACAATAGCTGCTACTTAGCTCTTACTCAGTGAGAATTCTTTCCGGGGCTCTGTTGGAATAGCGCCGCTCAAACGGGGGGGTCATAAGGTTACTACATGGGGGGTCGCAAGCTGTCAGACTCCACTCCAAACCCTGCTTTGCCTCAAACATTTATAATGGTGTTAAATATATAAAAATGAGTTTTTACTTTATAAGGGGGGGGTCGCACTCAGAGGCTTGCTGTATGAAAGGGGTCACCAGTACAAAAGTTCTTCACCTTTGAAAGTGTGCAGTGTGCACCCCACCCCTGCTGTTATGCTGGCTCAAGTGGTGCGTGCAAGGGGAGGATGACCATATATAGCCCTGTCTTTTCCCTTTGACTCTCCTTCTAGACCATTCTGCCACACCCACCATGCAGAACTCAACAGGATCAGGCACAATCTGGTTCCTGATTAATAGTTTTTTGAGGAAGGGAATGTACCGACCATCAAAACTCTTCATACAATTAGCAGAGAATCCTAGCTGTTGAAAATTATCTCATCTTCATTCTGCAAAGACAAATCAGGCCTCAGATTTTTACAGTTCCTTCATAAAAGCAAGAAAGTAAAATAATTCTTTGGATCACGGATACCAGCTGTAGTACCAGGCCAACCTTTACAATTAGGCCATTCTGATCTGTGTCAATGAGCAGGATAATACCATGTAGTAGATGGTATAATATCAGGAAGCTCTGCAGATGTAAGAGTTCGTTCAGTTTCACAAAATAGTCCTGGTGGTCACTTACAAACAGCGAAGCTTACAGAGAAAGGGTCTCCCCACTCCATCTGCAGCAGAGTTGAGAAATGCAGCTATCTTGGTCACTGTGGGGTTGTCAAAACCACAGAAACCTTTTTTTCTGAGCTTGGTCATGATCTTTGCTACCAGAGATACTGGTCGATTAGCATATAGGCGTTCTACTCATCAGTGGATGGAGGAATCCCTTTCTAGCATAGTGTTCTGCTAATGACATGTACTGAAGACCAGGTATTTCCTCCTTGTTTGGCTGAATCTAGTTTTAAAGACTAAGTTAATCAGTGCTCATTTCCCAGCTATCTTTGCCCAATTGTGAACTAGTCTGCAGCCTTTACAATGTTCATTACTACTGTGGCAAACTCAGGACAATTAGCTGCCAGGAGAGGGGTAGTAATTGGTCCCGGAAGGCTTAGCCCTAGAGGAATAAGGTTCAGCTGGGACAGGGGTTAGCAGGGAACTAATCAGGTTCAGCTGGCTCCAATTGCTGGAGACCTTTTTAAAACCTCCCTGCAGGAGCAAGGGGAGAGGAAGAGAGAAGCGATAGCTGCCGCAAGTAGGGGCAGGCTAAACTCTTGACTCTCCTGGAAGGCGATTGCATTCTCCCCAGAAGGAGAAAGGTAAACTAGTAACAAGGGCTGGCTGGAGAAGGGATCAGCATACCCTGCTGAGATTGGGAAGGGAGTTTTTCTTTTTCCTTTTTTCTTTTGCCCAGCTGTGTCTCCGGGGCTAAAAGGACTGAGCTAACAAACGGAGAGGCAGGTACTTGCCACACGTGGTGTCAGGGGTGGGATCCCCTATGTGAGCGAGGCTCTGTGGCAGCCCCACTGGGGCCAAGGTGAAAACCACAAAAAAAAAACTTTTTTTTTTTTTTTTTTTTGAAAAATGGCGGATGATTTTGAAGGCGTTGTTGCAGGGCCACTGCGCCCAAAAGGAGGCTTCCCGAGTGCAGGTGGCTGCCAGCGGGAAGATCACATATGGGTTTGCAACAGGAGACCAACCAGCTGCTGATGAGCAGGCAGCCAAGATCGAGCACCCTGACCGAGGTAGTTAAACCCAGTGGAAGGCCTGCACGATGCGCACGGGCAGGGAGTCGGCCGCTGCGCCGAGGCAACTACTTGCCAGAAGATGGACAAGCAGATGACGATTATAGGCGTATCTCCTTGCTTGTTCGAGAGGACGGCACTAGGGAGCCTGGCCCCAAGACCGTTGGGCCGGTCTGCTGGCTCCATTCCTATGTGGGAGCCCAAGAAAGCCTACTCGACATGACCTGCAGAACGCTATGGAATTCTCTCGACTGAAGGCGGAAACATCCTGGCGAGGGGGCAGGCGTGACGCCGGCCATAAGGCGCCAGCGCTTCCACGAGTGAGTACCGGTGAGGGACCAAACCCACTGAGTCCCCCGCTAATTCGATTTGATCACCTTGTCGGAGGGTCCGCCCTGAGGCCCCATGGGCCAGAGAAGGTAGTAGAGATCTGGTATTGGAAGTGTCATGAGAGGGTTGCCGCCGGACATTAGGGGGTGCGGTCCGCAAAATGATCCCTTCCTCTATGACGATCTAGTTGCTTTCATGTAGACGCATTAGCAGCCCAACTTCTTCAGACCACGGGGCAGGAAGCGCCAGGTTTATCGGAGGCCCAGCCCTCTACGCCGAGGCCCCGGTTTTGCCCATTCTCCGGGCTGGAAATGGAGGGGAGGCAGGAAGGCGGAGAGCCGCCAGCAGTCCCCGGAGGACTGGAGGACTGGGGAGAAGGCTCGGGATATATCCCAGGCAGCCGAAATAGGGGCTGCCCAGGGTGGGTACCGATGTTATGCCTTGGTGGTTGAATTAGGGGCATATTGCTGCCCAAGCCCTAATCTAGGAGAGCCCTATGCAGTGTAAATTGGGAGATAAGGGGGACCATGCGTTATCTAATAAGTCTAGTACGGGTTGCGATGGTCCCGTCATAGATACACTTAGGGCCGTAAGCTGAACGGGTTCGTGTAGTAACACTGCATTATAGCCTCGCGGCAGTGCAGTTACATGGTCTCAGGACGCTGGTCAGGCCGATGCCAACTATCCCAGGCAAACGCTCGGAATATCCGTGTACATGGAGATGTCAAGCTACTACCAACCGTCCCTGTACGCATCGAAGTCTTGGAAACCCTACCGATCGGGTTGACAGTGGGAGTCGTTTCCGAAACTTCCCTTACCCTGTTCCTTATTCGGACAGATTTCCCGCGGGTTGATGGCCTATCCTGCGGACGAGGGGAGAAGGAGGGAGGACCCTGGGATCCAAAGGGTGCCCAGATAGGGGACCTCTCCCCGCTTTCACGAGGTTAGCCAGGATGTGTTCTCCCACTGGGGAAGTCAGAAGACTCGGAAGGGGTAACAGAGGGCCAATAAAAAGGATAGGCGGACCGAGGATCCTGACCGGACCTGACGCCTACACTGGCAGGGGAAAGAAGGGACTCTGGCTGACAGCGGGACTAGGTCAGCTAGCTCCAACCCAGTTGGTGACCGGGTTCCCTGGGCGCTGTCCCTGAGGGAGGACGGAGGTAGAACCCCCCGAAATGGGACAAATAGGACCCGCACGGTGGGATATTGGTCAGGCAGCAGGCCAGATGATCCCAATACCACAACATTTTAAGGAATTAGTCGGGTGATGGTGGGCCCAGTGGAGGGAAGCTTAAGGGCCCGGGACCCATATTACATGATTAAAAAAGAGTGCTGTATAGAGTAGTCTGGGCGTCCAAGAGCAGTCATCAAACACTCTTGGTCCCCAAGCAGCAAAGGGCGGTAATGGATCTGCCCACAGTCATTCTGTTTGGGGCCCATCTAGGATGTGATAAGACCCTCGATCGGTTCTACAGAGGTTTTTGGCCTGGCATTTAATGCAGCGTACCGGCGCAAGTTGCGTATCGCTGTCCGGAGTGCCAATTACAGAGGGACCCCCGCAACCATCACCTAAAGAGCACCCTCTGGCTCCCTACTACCACTATTTGAGGTCCGTTCGTATCATGACGATATAGCTATTGGACAAGTGGGATGCCATTGAAAAGTCAGTCTCCCGGTTTCGCATCAGCGTACGGTGCTGAGTGTCATACTCTAGATTATGCTCACATCAAACTCCCGATACCCTGAGGCCGTCCCCTACGAATACCATGTCATTCATAGTCCATAAGAGGGTCAGGGATATTCCAGAGTGGGGGATACTAAGGAGATCTGATGCGACCAAGGGGAGCCCACCCTTTGTTTCTAAGCAAGAAGGACGTGTGTAACATTCTCCATCGGGATCCCTCAGAAACTCTGGGCTACCACCAAAACCCAGACCGAGAGCCTCGTGAAACCACTTTAAATAGGGTGAGAGAAATGTTACGGAAAGGATCAGGCTGCCGATGAGAAAGACTGGGGATGCCACTGCTTACTATGTGCGTTTGCCGTCCGGGTTTTACAGGCTTCCACTGGATCTCACCCTTCGGCTAGTTAATTGGTGGCACCCCAGGCATACTGGACCTGGTAAGTGGACAATGGGAGAGCACTAGAACCCGGGGAGAAACAGTTGTGAACACTGTGCTACAAATGAGGAGACCGAATCGCCAGAGTCACACCCCGCTGGTGCGCAAAAAACATGGAGAGGCTCAAGGGCGGAATGACATTACTTACACGTCAAACAAAGTCCGAGAGTTTCAGGTGGGGAAACCGGTGTATGGTGCTCATACCACGCGGATGAGCAAGCTCCTGGACAGATGGCAGGATCCATGAGTTACAAAGCGTAGAGAAGTTGCTATAAGGGTCGCATGTGCCAGGTGACGGGAAGCTGGAAGCAAATCTACCATATTAATCTGTAACTCCTGGCAGAAGAGAAACCCGGGTAGCTTGCGTGGAGGGCCCATCCCCCCTAAGACATCGCCCTAGCCTGGTGGATTATTCGCGGAAGCTGACCCGCGAGCAAGACGATCTGAGGCGATCAGCCTGGTCAAAACGCAACCAAGTTGTTTCTCGGAGAGAGCCAGTAGGACTACAGAGGTTCACCACACATCTTCACAGAAGCCCGGAGTGAAGGTCACGTCAAGCGCATACCAGATCCCGAGAGCTAGAGAGGAAGAAATATTCCGGAAGGAGGTCAGGAAGATGCTGGCCCTAAGGGGTTATTGAGAGTCCATAGTCAATGGTCCAGTCCCGTGGTTTTAGTGCCTAAGCCAACGGCAGTAGAGGTTCTGCAAACGACTTCCGCAAGCTAAACGAGGTGTCCTGATTTGACGCGACGCCTTTAACCCAGGATCGATGAGCTGATTGACAAACTGGAGAAAGGCCGTTTAGTCACCCTTGATCTTACTAAGGCATTGGCAGCTCCCCGGCTAAGGCCGATCAAGGACAAGAACGGTTTTGCAAACCCCAGAAGGACTTATATCAGTACACTGTTCTTCTCTTTGGATTGAATGGGGCCCTCCGCACTTCCACGGCTATGGACAACTGGTACGGACCCCAAGGGAGTACGCTGCTGCCTATCTTGATGACGTCATCATCTATAGCCCGACTGGGAGCGCACCTTCGAAAGGTAGAGGCCGTCCTAGATACCCTGAGAAGGAGGACTGACCGCAAATCCTCCAAGTTTCGATCGGTTAGCTGAGCAATAATTGGTATAATAGTGGAGAGGGGCGTGGGGAGGCCCCCGACTCAACAAACAGATGCCATGCAGAAGTGACCCCGCCCACTCAGAAAAAACAGTCAGAGTATTCCTGGACTTGTGGGGTACTATAGGGCGGTTCATTATCCCACTTCGCCCCAGGGCATGCCCATCTAACGGACCGACCAGGCTCAGGGCCCAGACATATGTCAAAATGGCTGTCTGCGACCCGAAGCCGCTTTTGCAGATCCTGCGACAACAGCCCTCTGCACGGACCCGTATCTAGTAGCCCCAGCCTGGGGGCAGGAGTTTTATCCTTACAGACGGACGCCTCGGAAGTAGGCTGGGGGCGTGCTTCCCCAATGGGTCGGACAGATGACGAATACCCCGTCCTCTTCCTCATGTAGAAAGCTCCTACCTAGGAACGGAAGTACGCCATCGTGGGAGAAGGAATGCCTGGCCAGTAAAATGGGCCGTAGAAAGCCTCCGCTATTCTCACTGGACGGAGATTTACCCTCGTCACGGACCAGCCCCGTTGCAGTGGATGCACCAAAACAAGGACAAGAAGCGCGAGTAACGAGAGGTTCCTATCGCTTCAACCTTCCACTGTCACGTAAATCGGCACCGGTCCGGAAACCAACATGAGCAATGCGGATGGCTTGTCGAGGGGCAACTCGGCCTTCCGACCCAGTAGGAACCGCAACCTCTTAGTGTTGAGCGGGGGGGGGGGATATGTTGGCAAACTCAGCGACAATTAGCTACCAGGAGAGGTAATGGTCCCGAAGCTAGCCCTAGAGAATAAGGCTCATGCTGGGAACAGGCGTTAGCAGGGGAACTAATCAGGTTAGCTGGCTCCAATTGCTGGAGACCTTTTTAAAACCTCCGCAGGGAAGCAAGGGGGAGAGGAAGAGAGAAGCAGAGTAGCTGCCAGCAAGTAGGGGCAGCTTAAACTCTGTGCTCTGCCTTGGAAGGCAGATTGCATTCTCCCCAGAAGGAGAGGAAACTAGAACAAGGGGCTGGCTGAGAAGGGATCAGCCAGACCCTGTGAGATTGGGAAGGGGTTTTTCTTTTTCCTTTTTTCTTTTGCCCAAGCCTGTGTCTCCGGGGCTAAAAGGGACTGAGCTAACAAACGGAGAGGCAGGTACTTTGCCACACTACCTACCAACTTTGAAATGAAATATTACATGAAACATTAAATATTAAATCATAGTCCCTTGCCAATGTCATTTATTAAAGAATGGGTAATCTTTTTTTGAGTGCTCCTTAACTGGAAACCTTCAACATGTTTAAATCTGAGTAAAATAATGGTATTGACTGTCATATAGGTTAAAAGGCAAATAGGCGCTATTTAAAATCTGCAGAAATGTTGAGCTCTCATCTGGTGATGTGATGGAATTTAAGTTTATATGAATCTTTTTGTAGTGGAAATTTTAAAAAGTAATTTATAACCACACTAAAAAAATAATTGTATGCCAATGTGACATTTAATTCCAGCTGCTGAAGTAAGCTTTGCCAGCGTTTGTGCTGTTAGCATAAAATTAAACATAATGAGATTGATGGTTTCAGGTAAATGCTCAGTAAACAATAGCATACATCACAGGAACGCTTCCTTGTCATTCAGAATACATTCACAGCACCCAAAAGAAACTCAGGGCTAAACTAACCAGGGGAATAAAAATGCATCTTATTTCAAGAGAGGGCAGGAGGAGAAGAACCAGATTTTTTGTGTGTTATGGAGGAAGCAGGAGCAATATTTGGTGACAGCATTGGTATGAGGGGAAGGAGAGGGAGGAGAAAATTATGCCCAGTTTGTGAACCTAATTGATAGGAGGGAATGGTGTTTTCAACAGTGGAGAATGGAAATGGAAAAGGTTTAGGGAAAAAGTAAGCTTTGCTTGGACCACATCTAGCTTAAGCAAGTGGCAGGCCATCATTGTATTAACAGTAGTTAGACTATGGGACTTAACCTAATGGGTCTGAACTGAGGGAAGCAAGTCAAATGTGAAGAGGACTATACATTTTGAATAGATTTTGGTTGTTGGCCTGTTCTTTCACTCCCTTCTGCCAAAAACATTTGTCCAGTTCTTCGTCAACTCTTCTTGTTTTTACAGTAACCAACTCTTTTCTCTGAGCAGACTGGTTCTCGCCTTACTCCCTTGCAATCCTTGCCATCACTGTCGACAGTTAAAATCTCTTTCTTCTTTTGCATTCCTCCTCTTTCAAATCCCTTGACTTATGACTCTGAATCAAATTTAAACTCCTTGTCTTTCTCTTGAAGAGATACAGCTACCTCCTTGTCTACATCTCAGCCCACATATCTTCCTAGGGTACTCCTCTCCTCCATTCTCTCTGTGCACTTCACTTTGCTCAAGCCTCTGGTCTAACCGCTCCCTTCATTTTTTTCTTCTACTCTTGACTTCACAGCATCTGCCATGCTGTCTGGAATAACCTTCTGCACCATTCATCCCACCCTTCTTTTTCAGTCGTTCATAACTTTAGTCTACATTTCTCATATTTATTCACATCTCAGAGATGAAGTTTTTAGGAACAGTTGGCAAAATGAGTGAATCCATTTTTCGTTTGGATCAGAAATTCTGCACTCTAACTGAAAACAGTTGAATCTGGAAACTTGGATATTTTTGTATGTTTCACTGAGACTTAAAGAGCAGATTTAAAGAAAAGAAGCTCAGTGCTATTAATGAAATGAAAAATTAAATTCAGCAATTGCATGTGCAGTAGGACTTTTCAGTTTTATCAAATATATTTTAACAATGAATTTGTTAAGGTATGCCTTCTTGCCTTCTCCAGGAGCTTACAAAGTCATTTATGGAGAACTGAGCCACTGGTTACTCAGACCCACACTTGCTATAGTCTATGGGGCTGTGAAGTTTTATATAATAGAAATGATAAAATTTGTGTTTAAAACCTATTTTGGAATGATACACTGGGAACAGGGGAGGAGCACACTCTATCTCAGATAAGATTATCTGTTTTTCTCAAAAAGTGTTGCATCCAACATGGAGAATTCTATATTAGACCTTGTCTTGACTGATAGAAGAATTGATCACCAAACTAGAAACAGAACTAGTGGAAGCTTTAGGTGCAAGTGATCATAATTTGATTACATTTGTTATGAGCTTGAGTTAGCATAACTTCATCACACTTGCTCTCTGCAGTTAATCCAATCATTCCATTTAGCTTGAATGTTTATTTTGCAGTGGCTGCTCTCACTTGAGCTAGACTAATTCTAGAGAAATTAATTCATGTGTAGATAACTCAGGTTAACTCTGCACTAAAGACAGCCAAAGAGGGGTAAAAATGAAGAGAGTTGGTTGGGGAAGTGGGACAGATGGCACAATGGGACTTTTATAAGACACAGTGATGCTTTAATAGCAGCCAGAGAGGAGGTTGAAGTTGAAGTCAATTAGAGAATCAGTGCAGAAAAAGGATTCTTTCCTTAAATTATAAAAGGGTTTTAATCTACTTTATTTTCAGTTTGCTAATGCAAAGTACTGTTATAATTATCTCCTTGTTTCTGTCTGTCAGTGAAGTAACATTAGCACACCACCTACTTCTGATTTACGGTAAATCTAAAGGTTGTTTGTCTTTCATAATTTTTTGTCAAAGAACAATTAGTAAATATTTAAATCCAAATTCCTTGTCAGATATGGCTCATTTTGGGTTGATTTCATAGGTTCTTATGGGCCAAATTCTTCATACCTTTTCAGCCCCATTTACTTCAGTTTAGGCTCAATATTAGGGAAAGCATGTTGAGAGTGAGAGATTAGTTTGTAGAATAATGTCCTGATGGTAGAAGTAGATGTAGTGCTGATGACAACTCACTGATATAGGGGAAGGGATCTCTTGAGCGATAAAGTGTACCACATGTACAAACTGGGGAAAAAAGATGTAAACCACCTTTAATTTAAAGAGAGAGAATCGTATTTATATTAATGCTTTGTCAGTGTTGAGCTGGAGAGGACTTCCATGAGCCCATCCCTCAAAGGGATGCTTTGAGTGATTTTTCCAACTCAAATGGAGTACAGATATCCCTTCTGGTTGTTGCTCAACCATCCCTGAGACTTCTTAAATTCTTCTGAGGAGTAACAATTTTTGCACAAATAAATGTTAGTCTTTAAGGTGCCACTGAACTCCTTCTTGTTTTTGTGGATACAGACTTTTTTTTGCCTGGGGAATAGACCTTCAAGATTTCACCAAGTGTTCAGGTATTGTCAAAAATATTTCCCTGGGGAGGATAAGCCCAGACCTTCCTATAAAGTCTTCATCCCTTACTTCATATTCTATAAATTGAACATTGTGCTTTACAATCTGTATAATTTACAAGAACATAATATGAACTTTTTGGACAAATGGACTGTGTTCAGCAAGTGGTGTTGCTGTCTCCTTGGTTTAAGAAAGCAAATTTGATTACGTGGGTAAACAAGTGAACAGCTTCTCCAGCTCCTCCTTTCTGAACAACTGCAATCCTGATACACAGAATTTATCACAGACTAAGGCAAACTTTTCTTGATAATCCCTATCTTAGAATATGGAAGCACATCATTATGCTTTATACAGAGAGCTCTAGACTTTATTGCAATGGAAGATTCTTTTGGTTATCTACAGTTAACCAGAATTCAACACAACATTTGAAACAAAACAGGTCAAAGTACTTGAAAATGTATGATAAGGCAAGGCTTGAAATGTTTACCAGACACTTACTAGCCACAGAACTAGACATGTTAGCCACAGACAGATATAGAAGTTGCCAGGAAAGCTTTATCAGTAATGTCTAGGATCAATGTCTTGTTGATAAAGCCAGCCCCCAGCCTTAGAATCATAGAAGATTAGGGTTGGAAGAGACCTCAGAAGGCCATCCAGTCCAATCCCCTGCTCAAAGCAGGACCAACCCAAACTACTTCAGCAAGTGGGAAGAGGTAGAATGCTTGGGAAATGTACAAGATGTTATCCCTTGATCCTGCTTGGGGTCCATCTTTTGTATCAGCCTCTGGCAATGAGGTGTCTTGGAAACAGTAGTCTTTCCCTCGCTCTTTAGCTGGTTAAAGGGAAGAGCTTTTCACGACTCTGCTCCAAATACTACCGTTTTTTGGTGATTCTCTGAAAAATTGCAGTATCTGCCTCTGCATCTGCTCAGAGCTTCCTACAGCAGTAGCAGCAGAGTAAAAGTTATAGTGATGTTTGACAGTTAACTGCTGCCCACAGGGTTTTGAATAGAAGCAATGAAACTGACCAGAGTTGTCATGTTAATTTCACTCTACCACTGCCCAAGAGTTTTTTGGGGGAAAAAAATCCAATAAATTGTTTTTAAATTGTCAGATGAAATAAAATTCCTCTTTTCTATTGGCAATATAGCTGATGTGTTCCTATCCTGCAGGTAAGTACTTTTACCACAGTGCTTGATCAAGATCCTACCTGTTTTTTTAATATGTAAGGGAGAATCATCTACAATATTTTATTAAAAGACCCACAGAGCCTTTTGTCAAGAAATAGCATTAAGTCTCACACTCGAATCCCTGTGGTGAGCTGATCATTCTCATGTCATTTCCTGATACTGGGGCTAAGAACAAACAGGATCATCTCAGTTGTTATTTTTTTATAAGCAGCTTATGCAGAATTTACATTTAACTAGGAAATTTTTGCTTTTAAAACAATCAAGCGGATCCTCTGCTCTTTAGGTAACTCTTTAAACATCCAGTTTGCTGGAAAAAATGTCAAACTCAATTTCTAGACTGAATTGATAGGTATATAAAGCAGTATAATAAGGGAGAATGGGAGGTCAGATAATAGCCAGATTACAGCTTTGCCTTGCATCTCCATTGTAAAAGGAAAGTATGTTTTTTTCTATCAACAAAATCAACATTTTGTTGATGCCTACAACTCCTGTTAGACACACTTTTCCCTTATTGCCTCCTACAAACTCAAGGAGGGAAAGCCCCAGTCCTTCCAACATTAGGAAGTTGGTTTGAGACACTCAGCACTCCTGTGCACCACCCAGGTCCACAGGTGAGTATTCTTGACCCACAAAGGCTCATAGAAGTGAGGTTCCCATTTTGAGAGTCATTGGAGGTCCTACGATATCAAGCTTGCCTTCCGCAAGTTGGTGGGCAGGGACTAAATGAATGCCCTCCTTCAAGCTGAACAGTTTTCTGTAAGCATAGATCAGTTCCCCATTTATACAGTATGTAGTTTTATAGGTTAGGACATCACTTTCTGTTGGAGAGAGAGAAGGATGGAAAACTTCATTAATTGACATTGAGATCTACAGACTGAAATTGTGGAAATGTTCTTTGGTACGAGAGGCCAATAGAGAATGAAAATAGAAATTGGAAATAGAGAATGATGTGTGAATAAAGATGTTTTGAGTTATATCTCAAAATATTTGAAAAGGAATTGAAAGCTTTATACCTCAGTAAAGCTCCATTTTTCCTTTAACTGTCCCCCTTAGTCTCTGCTGCCAGTCTGCAGAATATTAGCTCTGTCAAAAGCATCTCTCATCAAAAATCTCTTCAACTTTAAAACACTCAGTGGGAAGAAAATTGTGACAAGTCATCTAAAAGGTAAAGTGACTAGTTTTAAAATACTGTAGGATGCTTCTAAAATAGTATTACACATAAGAGTTCCTTTTGAAGATTTTCAGAATAACCTTAATTACATCAAAATGTGTGTTTGTCCTGGTTTCAGCAGTTTAATTAGTTTCCATATATAATAGCAAACATTGCAAGCTGTTAGACTTTTTTTTTAAAGGGCATTTTCAGGCCCTTTGACAGAACCACTGTTTAAATTGTACCATCATTATTTAACTGGACAGCAAAGTTCTAAAAGATTTAGTTGTCTCTGAATTCTTAACATGTGCTGTATTTATATCTGTGGCAGCCAGAAGTGATGCAGAAGGGTTAAAAGATGCCCTTAGCAATAAATGGGAGGGCTGGGTCAGGTTGTTGGAAACAACTCTGTGCATCAAAGATACACTATATACCTTCACCAACAGAAGTTGGTCCAATAAAAAAATATTGTCTCACTCACCTTGTCTCTCTAATATTCTGGGACCAACACGGCTACTACACTGCGCACGTACATCAAAGAACAGTAGCTGTAAGACTTTGAAGTTATCCCCTTGGATCATTTGATAATACTTTATTGGGAGACATGTATTGAGCTCCCAGATGCTTTTGGATTCAGGGAGTGTGATTTTGCTAACTGTTAGTACTGAACCAGTGCCCCAGTAAGTTTGCAGAGGGCTTTGTGTTACTGAAGCAGCCACCTTTCGAAGGGAGGGATAGCTCAGTGGTTTAAGCATTGGCCTGCTAAACCCAAGGTTGTACATTCAATCCTTAAGGGGGTCATTTAGGGAACTGGGGTAGAAATCAGTCTGGTGATTGGTCATGATTTGAGCAGGAGGTTGGACTAGATACCTCCTGAGGTCCCTTCCAACCCTGCTATTCTATGAGAGCTAAATGTCCGGACAAAAATTTTAGATTTTTTATTCCTCTGTTGTTGGGTTCCTGTGGCTGTTGGGGTGTAAATAAATCCAGGATTCTTTCCGGTACATCTTAGTTGTTCGCAAAAGGCAGAGTACTTGTGGGTCTAGAGACTAACAAATTTATTTCAGCATGGCTTTTTTCTCGTGGTCACAGCTATCTTGGATGCCATGAATGGAATACACAGACAGGAGTATTTATATCATACAGAGAACATTTGAAAGGTGAAGATGCATTACAACGGAAGACGGTATATATCATTGAGATGAGCTATCATCAGCAGGAGAAAAAAACTTTTTGAAGTGATATTAGATGACCTAGAAGGTGTAGAGAGAACTTAACATAGGGAATAGTTAATTGTGTAATGACCCAACCATCCCAGTTTCTGTTTAGGCCTTGGATTATTGTATCTATTTGATATTATATCCAGTTTCGCATCCTCTCTTTGGAGCTATTTTTGGAGTTCTTTGTTGCAAAATTGCCCCTTCAAAGTCCTGTACACGTGTGTTTAGAGGTGAAGTGTTTTCCCACTGGTTTTTGATGTTGAGGGTGGTATTCTATGTCAGATTTTGTTCCATTATTATTTTGCGTAGAGATGTCTGGTTGGCCAATGTACATGGCAGAGGGCATGATGGCACATTGATGGATAATCGTGTTGGTAGATGTGCAGGTGAACGAGCCCCCCTGATGGACGTGGTCAAGTGTATTAGTCCGTTGAATGGTGTCAACTTGAATAGATTGTGGACAGAGCTGGAAATCGGGAATTTGTTGCAGGATAGGTTTTCCTGGGTTTAGATGGTTTATGTTGTATGGTGTTTGGTTTGCTGGTGAGTTTTTGTCGGGTGGGAGCTGTCTATAAGCGAGGACTGGCCCCTGTTCCCCAAGATGTGAGGAGTGAGGGATCATCTGTTTAAGGATAGGTTTTGTAGACTTTTGATGATCCGTCTGAAGAGGTTTTAGTTGGGGGCTGTAAGGTGACGGCTAAGTGCGTTCTTTTATTTTTCTTTGTTGTGGCCCTGTCTTGTTGTGAGTTCATGGGTACTTCCTTTTGGCTCTGTCATTTGTTTTTACTTTCAGTAGTGGGTATGTAGCTTTTAAGAATGAAGTGCAATTTTTGACCCAAAGAATTCAAAACAGCTTCAAGGAGCTATTGACTCGTTATATGGCAATTTAGATTTAAATTAAATCGGCTAAACGAACTGGCTGCTTGGGTTAACTATGGACTTTTTCCCTTGTTAAAGTTCTCCTCCCTTTATCGGGTTCATCCTTAATTAGCCTTCAAGTTTTTTCTCCTGCTTGATGATTGTTCATATCAATTGTTGCTCTTCTGTTGTTATGCTATTCACTTTTTTTCTGTTCTTTTTTGTTTATTGTTATATATTCTGTCTGTGTGTTCCATTCTGTGCATCTGAAGAAGTGAGCTGTAGCTCACGAAAGCTCATGCTGAAATAAATTTGTTAGTCTCTAAGGTGCCACAAGTACTCCTGTTCTTTTTTAGAGATTTCTTTGTAGCTGGGCCTAAGCACCTTTCTGTGAAACCTGCCTGTAGAACCTTATCAAAAGGCCTTGCAAGCCTTTTGAGCCAAAGATCCCTCTTTTCAGTCTGAACTTACCAACTTCAAACTATTTTTAAGCATTCTCAGTTAAATTTAGTCTAAATTAAAATTTGAAGCTAATTCTGCAATATTGGGCAAAATCCAACTGTGCTAGAGGTAGAAGCAGCTGATGGTGCCACCGCACTTCTTGTTGTTTTTGGGGATACAGACTAACACGGCTACCTCCGCATTGAATTCTGCACCATGCTCCACCTCTGGTATCAGCGGGGCTGGGGGTAGTTTGTCCGTGATGGCCAGAGAGGAGTGGTGGGAGTATGGAACCGACATAATCAGTATGCCCCAAGGGGTTCCAACAAGGCCATTGAACAGGCCACTGCCGCAGATGCCGTGCCAGTCTAGCAGGTCGACAGTGATTCACGTTTTCTTGGTGAGGGGTTGAACTCCAGCTCGCACTCAGACCATTCCCCGTCCGGTGACCAAGGTGGGGCTGTGGAAGCCTGTGTCAGCCGACTGACCCTTGCCAGAGACCGGTGTCTTGGGGGAGTTGATGCCTGCACATGAACCAGCACCAGGGCGGCAGAGATCGGTGCTGTGACGGGGAGCAGTCCTACACTGGTGGGGACTGACACCTGGGAGATCATTTAGGCAATAGTGACCTGCGCTGGGGCAGTCTGTGGCAAGAGGCTGGCTGGTACCACGAGTACAGAGACTGGTGCCTTGATTCCAGCTTTCCATGCCTCGAAGGAGAGCGCAGTGCTGTAGACCTGGGTTTTCTGGCCAGAGACCGAGGTTGTGGGGCCGGGGTCCTAGGCCGTGGGGATGGGGACATACACCTGTGATTCAGGGACCGGTGGTGCTCCACTGCCCTTTGGGGCATCCCATGACTGGCTTGCCCTTGGATTGCAGAATCTTAGCCAAGTCTGGCACCTGGTGCAGCATCTGCAGTGTCAGCAGGCCCACAAGGTCATTGATGGCCTGTGCTGCTTCAGGCAATGAAGGCCCTAGGAGGAGCCAGATCCCCTGCCGCTTCCGGGAGTCAGAGGCAGATCCCTGGCTGTGCCCCCTGAAGCTCGGGGCAGGAAGGGCACATGGCCTGAACTAGGTCCTTTATCTAAAGCCCCCTTCTCCTCCATAGATGGTGCCAGGGAGACCTTTTTCTTCTGCCTGTTGGAACCCATGGGGCATACTGATGATGTTGGTTCCATACTCCCGCCACTCCTCTCTGGCCATCTTGGACAAACTGCCCCCAGCCCCGCTGACACCAGAGTCGGAGCATGGTGCAGAATCTGATGCAAGGGCAGCATAACAGGGTCCAGTGTCTACGGAGCCATCCCCAGAAGGAGAAGGGGCACTCGCCCCTCCTCCTGCAATGCACTCGTCATCTTCATCACTAGACAAAGCAATGGCAGGGCCCGCCCAGACTGGCCATCTCCCCCGCACACCCTCGACGACTTTAAAGAGTACCAGGCAGTCCTTAAAAGGGTGGCTGGCAACTTAAATCTGGAAAATGAGGAGTTGGCGGAGCAAACAGATGACCTTTTCAGTGTCCTATCTTCCACCACCCTGGCCCATATGGCACTGCCTGTCCACCTAGCAGTCCTTAAAATTGCAAAAATGCTGTGGCAGGCCCCCTCTTCCATTCCACCCATTTCTAAAAAGGAAAAGAAGTACTATATCCCCACAAAGGGGTTTGAATGCCACTATAAGCACCCACCAGCTGGGTCACTGGTTGTATCCGCAGTTAACAGGAAGGACAGACAGGGCTAGATGCCAAGAGACTGAATTTTTTTGGCAGAAAGATTTATTCGATGGCCAGTCTGCAATTTCAGGTATCTAACCACCAAGCCCAGTTAGTCGGGTACAATTTTAATCCGCGGGACTCCCTTGGTAAATTCAAGGAGGCCTTCTCACAGGACAGCACCCAGGAGTTCACTGCTTTAGTGAAGGAGGGCAAAGCAGTGGCGAAAGGTGCCCTCCAGATGGCCTGGGATGCTGCTGAGTCGGCGGCCAGGATTGTTGACTCTGTGGTGGTAATGAGGTGCAGCTCTTGGCTGCAGTCCTCAGGGTTATCCCAGGAGATGCAGTCCACTCTCCTGGACCTCCCGTTTGAGGAAGCATGGCTCTTCTCCAAGCTCATGGATGCAAGGCTGCATGACCTTAAAGACTCCTGTGCCACCCTCCGCTCCCTGGGCTCTCGTACTCCTCAGCAAGCTAGGAAGCAGCTCTGTCCTCCGTCTCTTCCACCTCCTCTGCCTAGGTCCTGGGGGGCTGTAGTAAAAAAGACAGAGACAAGAGGTTTAAATGACAATGCCCCTTGTTTGCCTGCTCAGCTTGGCCCTTTAAGACACCAGAGAAGCCAGAGACAGGCATTTTGAGGGTGCGCTCAAGGACAGGGCCCCAGTCACATCCCAGAATCCACCTTTTCATTCTTTCCTCAACCACCTGCACCCCTTCCAGTCAGCCTAGTCACGGCTAAGCTCGGACCATTGGGTGCTTAACATAATCTCTTTGGGCCACACCCTACAGTTCAGTAAAACAATAAAAGGTCTACATACATTTTTAAGCTTATCAGTAGCATCCATGAGTCCTATGTAGAAGCTGGTAGGTCCCAGGACTGCCAACTCTTTCTCAGAGATACCCCACCCTGCCTTCCCCCTTGAATAAAAGTTCCTTTTGATGGGTCAAAATGAAGGCTGCTCAGTCAGGTTAAACTCAGCCTTTTATACCAAAAATCCTTTCTTTATCTTCTTTGGCCTCCTGATCTGAACCAGTTTATGCAGTTCTCCTTAGGGATGGTACTTCTCTAGAGCTGTCCTTACCTGCCCCAGAAGTAATTATACCCTCCCACCCCCTCTGAACCCCAGCTCCTGGAGGGGCTACCGTCACCCTCCCCCATGGAGTAAAATACAGTCCTAGCTCACAATGCATGTACAGATAACCTTCATAAAGTGAATACAATAGCCCTCAAGGATATTGCACATGGTAAATACTGACTAGGACAATCAAAAGAACAGATGCTTGTGGCACTCCTGAAGGAAAAGGTCTGGTGGGAGAGGTGCAGTTTCTCATTTCTACCTTGTAAATGTGGTCCTGCAGAATGAGATTCAAATAAATTCACAGCATTTCTTTGGACCTTTGTTTGCCTCCTTTTCAGGAAAATAGTATCCTCTGACGTTGTCAAGTTGCTGCAGTGTGGTCCCAGAGCAAGAAAATGGATATTTGCTCCTTATCCAGGGATAAGAGATCAGCACTACATATGCTGTTTCTGTATCTCATCCTGGCCTGAAGCTACTTTTTGATGCATCCGATATATTGGATATGAACAGATATGTTTTGAAGACATCCTTTGCAAGCATCTCAATAAGGCCTGTTGTATTAATTCAGATGGAATATAGGGGCCAAAGGATGTTAATATAACCCAGTCACTGCTCAGCATTAAACAGTTTTAAACAAGGTTCAGGTTTGGTATAAGAAATCTCAGCCTGCTTGGTAGCGTGGCAAATACGCCATTAAAAATCTTGTTTAGCCTTTTATTAAAGATGCAGAAAAGAAGGAAGAACAGTTAAAACATTTGATGTGTAAAATATTTAGTAAGACTTTTAACAAAACCCCTTGTTCCCTTTTCCTCTAGCTGGAGAGAGCTTTTAGAAGGAAAACACCTTGTGTTTGACAATCTTTTAGAGGGTATTAAAGATAGTTGTAACTAGCCTTTTTTGGGGGGTGGGGGGTGGAGCTGCTGTTATTGCCGCTGTTGAAGTCTGATCCTGTTTCTTCAGAAAACAAACAAGAAAAACAAACACAAGGGGAGAAAAAAAGAACAATAAAGACAGAAAATGCAGCTTCTCTCTCTGGTGTTGACTTTCACTTGCAGCTTCACTGCTGGCAAAACAGGCCCAGCCATTCCGACAGCTGGGAAACTTGTACCAGCAGTGGGTTGTTTAGGGCATTGCTTTTAGTTGCCTCACAGGCTCAGAACAGTGTGGCAAAATATGCAGTCTTGGCCAGATAAGCCAGACTTATTATACAGAAGGCAAAAGAAGAGAGATATGAAAGAGAAGAAATTCGGTGGGGTAAGGAAAGGACACCTGGAGGTGGGGGAAGACAAAGTCTCACATTCCAGATAGTATTTGTTTGAGACTTACCCAGAGCTGGTGGAGGTGGCGATGTCATTTAGCTCCCTTTCTCTGGTCCAGTCTGGTCAGGAGATCTTTCAGGTTTAGGACAGAGATGGTGGGGTTGGCAGCCCAGGATGGGTGAAGCTTGTTTCTTCCCCTTTTACATCTTTTAGTCAGCCAGTGTTACAGTAGTTGCAGCTTTTCCCTCTGCTAATTATCCTTGTAAAGTTTTTTTAAGAACCCCGAGAGAGTGTTGGATTGAATAGACAAGGCCCTCATTATTTTGTCTACCAGTTAGGCCTAATACCCGACACACCAATTTTGATGGTGTAGCTAGGCAGCAGTTCTGCAGAAAAGGCCGTAGGAGTTACAGTGGACGAGAAGCTGGATATGAGTCAACAGTGTACCCTTGTTGCCAAGAAGGCTAAAGGCATTTTGGGCTGTAAAAGTAGGGGCATTGCCAGCAGATCGAGGGATATGATCATTCCCCTCTATTCGACATTGGTGATGCCTCATCTGGAGTGCTGTGTCCAGTTTTAGGCCCCATACTACAAGGAGGATGTCGAAAAATTGGAAAGAGTCCAGCAGAGAGTAACAAAAATGATTAGGGGGCTGAAGCACATGACTTATGAGGAGAGGCTGAGGGAACTGGGATTGTTTAGTCTGCAGTAGAGAAGAGCGAGGGGGGGGATTTGATAGCTGCTTTCAACTACCTGAAAGGGGGTTCCAAAGAGGACGGATCTAGACTGTTCTCAGTGGTAGCAGATGACAGAACAAGGAGTAATGGTCTCAAGTTGCAGTCGGGGAGGTCTTGGCTGAATATCAGGAAACGCTATTTCACTAGGAGGATGGTGAAGCACTGGACTGGGTTACTTAGGGAGGTGGTGGAATCATCTTCCTTAGAGGTTTTTAAGGTCAGGCTTGACTTCATTAATTTCCACTCTCACGCTTTTCTTGTTTACTAGGCATGATGTTAACACAGTCCTTGAGTTATGTTATAGGCTTTGTTGTTTGGACTAATTTAGTTTTGCTGTGCCTTCTGCATCTTTTCTCATCAACTTTTGTTGTTAAGGGTTATTGTTACTTTTGTGAATTTACACTCATATTTTACACTTCAGCTCACAATTAGAGTAAATTTGTAGGCCCAGTTATTGCAACAGGGCCTGAGGCAGTTTCCAGAGGTTGGGTCTAATGTGTATGGGGGATTCCTTCTACAAACAAAGTATTAGTAATCTCTGTGTTGACTTTTGTTGGCTGGCATGTTCTGATAATATGAGTACTCTTTATTAAATCCTTCCGGTGTATTACAATCTTCACATGCACATGGTGTTCTTGATGGAAAATACCAGGGGAATACATACATTTTTAATAGTTTCTATGAAAGAACCCATCTGCAACCTTTTTAACTTGCTCAGTTATAGTTGCCAGAAGCATTCTTGCACATTAATTTATATGTAGTTAGGGGAAAGGGAAATATGGAGGACTTTCAGAATGAAGAGATTAGGAAGTAAAGGAGTGTATTTAAGTTTCTATAATAGACTAACTTGAAGAGATTAAAGGATAAAATCTGAAGACAATCAGTGACTCAAAGAGGTACTTTTTGGTAGATGGAGGAACACAAGAAAGTTCAACACCCTCTTCTGGCTCCCCCTTCTCTCCAAACTGCCTCATTGCAGAGAATAATGCGACTTTGCTAGTAATTTGTCCCAGGAGAGAGTGTTAAGATTGCACCACTTGATTTCAGTATTTTCATAGATATTTGTAGGTGCTGATTATACAATACAGAAAGATACATTTCTACGTAATTGAAGTGATTGATGTTGCTTAGGTTGCCACTAGATCAGACTGTCTTCTTTCTTTCAGTAATACAGCCTAGATTGGATTCCCGTGGGGGTACAGAAAGTAAATTCGTCCAGTTTAAAATAAATCTTGAGTTTAAGCCACTCTGACTAGTCTAGTGATGAAGAATTGTAGTACAATGGACCTACAGTCAAAGCCAGTATATTTCAGTTTTGCTTATTAATGAATATAAATTAATATTCACCAGATAAATTATATGTTGGCACATCACAAATCTAACACATCAGATGTAAATTTCTGATGTGATGGGTCTAGTTGGCAGTTCTTTGTAATAGTTGCCAAAAAACTTTTGAGGTCTTAAAATATTTAGACTCTGAACTGCATTTTAATGAAATGGTGAGTGTTTCTCTTAGCAAATTCAATAAATTGCATCTTAGTCTAGCTTTAATGTGTCCTGTGAATTCAACACATTTAAATATTTAAAACAATTTTATTACAGCATCTAAAGACTGCTGGAGCCGTTCAATGTTCTCAAGTTTACCTTTCAGTGGTTAAGCAGCTAATGTTAGGTTATCAGTTGCCATATAGCTGCTGTATCATCAGCATGTTGTACTGAATCTGATCTAAGGTTGTCAGATGTCTGGTGCTGACTGGACTGTTAAAAGTCTGGTTGGTGTGAGCTGGCAGGCTCCCTACCTGGCTCTACGCGGCTCCCCAGAAGTGGCAACATGTCCCTGCAGCCCGTAAGCAGAGGTGTGGCCAGAAGGGCTCCACATGCTGCCCCCACCCTGAGCACCGGCTTTGCAACTCCCATTGGCTGGGAATGGTGGCCAATGGGAGCTGTGGGGCAATGACTGTGGACAGGGACAGTACATAGAGCCGCCTGGCCACCATGTAGGAGCGAACAGACATACTGGCCATTTCTGGGAGCTGCCTGAAGTAAGCGCAGCCTGGAGCCTGCACCCCTCACCCCCTCTCACACCCCAACCTCCTACCCCAGCCTGAGCCCCCTCCCACACCCAAACTCCCTCCTGGAGCCCACACCCCATCCCCTGCCTCAGCCCTGAGCCCCCTCTTGGACCCAAACTACCTCCCAGAGCCCGCACTCCAACCCTCTGTTCCAGCCTTGAGCACGATCCCACACTTAAACTCCTTCCCGAAGCCCACACTCCTGCCCCAGCTTGGAACCCTCTCTTGCACTCTGAATCCCTTGGCCCCAGCCCAGAGCACCTGCACCCCAAACCCCTCATCCCCAGTCCTACTGCAGATCTCACCACCTCCAGCCAGACCCTCCACCTCCCCCCTGTACCACAACTCCCTGCCCAGAGCCCCCTCCTGCACCCGGAACCCCTCAGACCCACCTTCCCAGCCTGGAGCCCCCTCCTGCACCCTAACCCCCCCATCCCTGGCTCCACCCCAGAGCCTGCACCACCAGAGGGAGCCCTCACCCCCACCTGTGCCCCAACCCCCTGGCCCAGCCAGTTGAAAATGAGTGAGTGAGTGAGGGTGGGGGAGAGTGAGCGACAGAGGGAGGGTGGAAGGAGTAAGCGGGGGGCATATCCGTCATTATATATATAACCCATTGTAACCCGCCAACAAATCCAGGTTGGGTGCTGAAAGTAGATGTGCCCCTATGGGGGCACCATTATATAGTAAGTGTTTATAACTTTATATGTATATATCTATATCGATCTAGATATATACAGACAGATACAACATTTTCTGTAGCTTACACAATTAAATTACCACATTTTTCTACTAATTTTTTACCCTTTTCCTTTTTGCCAAATATGATTTCAATGGACTTGAAATGAAATACATCTACAAACAAATTTTGGAACATATATAGCACCATACCATACTGTGCACTTACAAAGTAGTGGAAATAGTAGAACAGAACCTCAGAGTTATGAACACCTCGAGAATGGAGGTTGTTCATAACTCTGAAATGTTCGTTACGCTGAACAAAACGTTACGGTTGATCTTTCAAAAGTTTACAACTGAACATTGACTTAATACAGCTTTGAAGCTTTACTATGTAGGAGAAATTTGCCTTTTTTTGGTCTGTGCTGCTGCCTGATTGTGAACTTCCAGTTCCAAATAAGGTGTGTGGTTGATTGGTCAGTTCGTAACTCTAGTGTTCATAACTCTGAATTCTATTGTATTTTCATTCTACTACAATCAGAAGAGGGGGGGACACTAAACATAGTTTCTTCTAGTATCTCCAAAAAAGTAGTTACTGTATTTTATTTTTGGTGGTAGTCAGGGCCAGCTCCAGCGTTTTTGCCTCCTCAAGCGGTGGAAAAAAAATAAAAAGGCACGATTGGTGGCACTTCGGCGGCAGGTCCTTCCCTCTTAGAGGGACCAAAGGACTTGCTGCCAAAGACTGGGTGTGCTGCCCCCCTTTCATAGGCCACCCCAAGCACCTGCTTGCTGTCCTGGTGCCTGGAGCCAGCCCTGGTGGTAGAAGCACAGACTTCAGTGTAAGCCACATTTCGAGCCTATAACCTTTGACAGTCTCTATTTCATTTAGTTTTTCTATTTTTATGTGACTGAAATAATTGTCCAGATGGAGTCAAATGTTAATCTGTTTATACCAGTGATGTACAATACATATTAATTTACATGTTATTTCGTGTACATGAGTTTACCTAAGTGCTTCTCTAGATACAATGTAGCTTTAGTGGCAGCTCTGTACACTTAGGGTACGTCTACACTGCACGATTATTTCGAAGTAGTTTAAACCGATATTACGAAACCGATGTTATAAAATTGGTTTTGCGCGTCCACAATGCGATCACAAAATCGATTGCTTGTGTCCATGGTCCAAGGCTACCATCGATTTCAGGAGCGGTGCACTGTGGGTAGCTGTTCCTCAGCTATCCCATAGTTCCCACTTCCGTGTTGAGAGCACAGTGCCTGATGGG